>NW_022196899.1:41534486-41544315 GCF_008632895.1 Mastomys coucha | reverse complement strand
TGGTTAACTCTAGTGCTACCTGCCCTTGCTAAATTTGACTGGAGCCTGTCCTTCCTGTGATCCTGGTTTCATCAGAAATCCTCAGAGTCAAGCAGTCTCTGTGATTCTGTGATTCTGGGATCCTAGAATCCTGGGATCCTGGGATCCTGGGCTTGTTAGATCACCTGGAAGTGTGGCTTTCTCTGTGTGTTGTGGGACTGGCTGCACAGCTTGTGCCCAAGGTCTGCTCAGAACACTAACCCAGACAGACAGGAAGGAACCAGAGTCACTGGGCTGGTAGAGTTCCTGTGTGCTTGGTCCTGCTGGTCCCAGTTACTCCCAGTTTTGGGACAGATGTTGGTTCCTGCTCACCTCTAATCCCAGGTGTGTCAGAGCACCTGGGAGTGGAGCTTCCTCTGTGTGTTGTGGGACTGACTGTGGAGCATGCCAGTCTTCATTCTTATACATATCTAGAATGAAAAGGAAGACTAGAGCAAATAGAAATTTAAAATGTACAGTTTCGAGAAGAAAATGAGCCCCAGGAATTATTATTTTGGAGCCAAGTCTTGTGCTTTTCATAAGCTGTGAACAGTGGGCTAAATAAGGAACTGCCTGGCCTGATAGAACTACTAGTGCATGGGTGTGTCAGACTAAACAACTATCTTCTGGTCATATTGAAGATACATGTCGCAAGATCTTACTCGTGTCTGGTATTGTTAATTTGGCCCCAAACTCAGTCTGTCAAGGTCAGAGGCCCTAGAGCAGTGGTTCTCAACCTTCCTAAATGCTGTGATCACTTAATAGAGTTCATGAAGTTGTGGTGACCCCAGACATAAAATTATTTTCATTGCTACTTCATAATTGTAATTTTGCCACTGTTGAGAATCATAATGTAAACATCTGTGTTTTCTAATCTTCTTAGGCAACCTCTATGAAATGATCATTTGACCACCAAAGTGAATTTGACTCATAGGTTTAGAAACACTGCTCTAGAGGAAAACCTAACACAGTTGTTCTGCTCAAGGAACATAATGTAAAACTATGCCCTGAATTCTTATTTAATTTTTGCCATTCTTTTTTTAAAGTATTTTATTTATTTACATTCTATCCATTTTCCCCCTCCCAGTCTCCCATCCCACAGTTGCTAAGCCCATTACTTCTCTTTCTTGCCTCCAAGAGGGTGCTTCTTCTCCACATCAGGCCTACTCCCTTCCCTGGGGCCTCAGGTCTCTCAAAAATCTCATCCCACTGAAGCCAGACCAGGCATTCCTGTGCCATATATATATATATATATATATATATATATATATATCAGGGACTCAAACCAGCCAGCATATGCTGTCTGGTTGGTGGCTCAGTCTGTATGAGCTCCCTGGAGTCCAGGTTAGTTGAAACTGTTAGTCTTCCTGTAAGGTCAGCCTCCCCATTCAGCTTCTTCAATCCTTCCCCTAATTCAAGCATTGGGGTCACAGACTTCAGACCAATGGTTGGGTGTAAGTATCTGTTTCTATTTCAGTCAGCTTCTTGTATGGCTTCTCAGAGGACAGCCATGCTATGCTCCTGTCTGTAAGCACATCATAGCATTAGTAATAGTACCAGGCCTTGGTACCTCCCTTAATGAGATGGTCATTGGACGGCCTTTCCTTCAGTCTCTTCTCATTGTTTGTTCCTGCAGTTCTTTTAGACAGAAACACTTCTGGGTCAGAAATATGGACTGTGAGTTAGTAACACTGTCCCCTCTGCCCCATGCCCTGTTTATCTACTGGAGGTGAACTCTTCCAATTCCCTCTTCCCAGTGTTGGGCACTTCATCTAAGGTTACCCCCCATTGAGTCTCTTACTTCCTGGGTCTTTAGAGGGTCCCCCTACCTCCCATCTCCCTGAGGTTGCACATCTCTGTTCATTCTCCTGGTTCTCTGGCTTTCTATCCTGACCCTACCCCATGCCTTATCCTATTCCCCTTTCCCCACCTCCTTACCTCTCTCCCAGGTCCCCCCCCCACCAGTCTCCCATTTTTTTCCCTCTTCTAAGTGGAATTGAAGCATCATCATTTGGGTTTTTGTGTCTGTTATACTTTTTAAAGTCTGTGATTTGTATCCTTGGTATTCAGTATTTTTTGGCTAATATCCACTAATCAGTGAGTACATAACATGTATATCCATTTGGATATGGGTTACCTCACTCAAGATGATATTTTCTAGTTCCATCCATTTCCCTGCAAAATTCATGATGTCCTTGTTTTTAGTAGATGAATAATATTCCATTGTATTGTGTAAATGAACCATATCTCTATCTATTCTAAAGTTGTGGGACATGTAGGATGTTTTGAGTCCCTGGTTATTACATATAAGGCACACACATCGTCACTGGGGTCCTTGAAGCTGACAAAGCCATAGCCCTTGGTTTTGCCTGTGCACTTGTCACGGATCACCATAGCCTTAAGGAAGGATGGGAAACGGCTGAAGGCTCATGCCAAGATGTCATTGTTCACCTCATTGCCCAGATCCCTGCAGAACATAGTGGAACACATCCTTGTGTTATGGTGGGGCATAATTTGGGTATATGCCCAAGAGTGGTATAGCTGGGTATTTAGGTGAAACTATTCCCAATTTTCTGAGGAACTGCCAGATTGATTTCCAGGGTGGTTGTACCAGATTGTGATCCTACTAGCAATGGAGATTTGGTCTGTATTTCTGGGCCTGTTAGCCTCTTCTGAACAACTCCACACAGCCTCTTTTGAGTGTTATTTTCAGATATAAATTCATCACAAGCTGTTGTTGAAGACTAAAACCATGTACTATTGTTTTCTCTTTATAATTTAAAGTAATAAACACCTATTAGAAAACACATAGGGATTTTGAAACAGTTTAGAAATCAAGTAAAAGTTATTTTTATAGACTTTGAGCAACAGGGAAGTATGAATTGGGAGCTTTCATTTTTTGTCTTTTTAAAAATATTTATTTATTTATTTACTTACACTCTATATTTTATTCCCCACCCTGTCCACCCTCTGACTGTTCCACATCCCATACCTCCTCCCCATTCCCTGGTTTTGTGTTGGATAACAATTGTTATCCTCACGTGCTTCTCAGCCATTCAGTATTCATCAGTTGAGAATTCTTTGTTTAGTTCTGTACCCCATTTTTTTGGTCTTTTTGAGACAGGGTTTTCTATGTAGCTCTGGCTGTCCTGGTACTCACTCTGTACCCCATTTTTAATAGGGTTATTTGGTTCTCTGGAGTGTAACTTCTTGAGTTCTTTGTATGTATTGCATATTAGCCCTCTATCAGTTGTAGGATTGGCAAAAATCTTTTCCCAATTTATTGTTTGCTGTTTTGTCCTATTGACAGTGGCCTTTGTCTTACAGAAGCTTTGTAACTTTATGAGGTCTTATTTGTCAAGTCTTGATCTTAGAGCATAAGCTATTGGTGTTCTGTTCAGGAAACTTTCCCCTGTGCCCATATGTTCAGGACTCTTCCCCCCTTTCTCTTCTACTAGTTTCAGTGTATCTGGTCTTATGTGGAAGTCTTTGATCCACTTGGACTTAAGCTTTCTATAAGGAGATAGGAATGTATCTATTTGCATTCTTCTACATGCTAACCACCAATTGAGCCAGCACCATTTGTTAAAAATGTTGTCCTTTTTTCCACTGGATGGTTTTAGCTCCTTTGTCAAAGATCAAGTGACCATAGGTGTGTAAGCTCATTTCTGGGTCTTCAATTCTATCCCATTGATCTACCTGCCTGTCACTGTAGCAATACCATGCAGTTTTTTATTACAACTGATCTGTGGTACAGTTTGAGGTCAGGGATGGTGATTCCACCAGAAGCTCTTTTATTGTCTTTTATTGATAGTTTTGGCTATCCTGGTTTTTTTTGTTATTCCAGATGAATTTGCAAATTGCTCTTTCTAACTCTGTGAATAATTGAGATGATGTTTTGATGGGGATTGCATTGACTCTGTAGATCACTTTCAGAAAAATGACCATTCTTACTATATTAATCATGCCAATCCATGAGCATGGGAGATCTTTCCATCTTCTGAGATCTTCTTTGATTTCTTTCTTCAGAGACTTGGAGTTCTTGTCATACAGATCTTACACTTGCTTAGTTAGAGTCACATTAAGGTATTTTATATTATTTGAGACTATTGTGAAGGGTGTTGTTTCCTTAGTTTCTTTCTCAGCCTGTTTATCCTTTGTGTAGAGGAAGGCCACTGATTTGTTTGAGTTTTATTCATCATTGAAATGCAAATCAAAACAACCCTGAGTTTCCACCTCACACCAGTCAGCATGGCTAGGATCAAAAACTCAGTTGAGAGCAGATGCTGGAGAGGTTGTGGAGAAAGAGGAACACTTCTCCATTGCTGGTGAGATTGCAACCTAGTACAACCACTCTGGAAATCAGTCTGGTGGATCCTCAGAAAATTGGACATAGTACTACCTAAAGACCTAGCAATACCACTCCTAGGCATACACCCAGAAAATGCTCCAACATGCAATAATGCCACATGCTTCACTATGTACATAGCAACCTTATTTATAATAGCCAGAAGCTGGAAAGAACCCAGATGTCCTTCAACAGAGAAATGGATACAGAAAATGTGGTACATTTACACAATGGAGAATGACTCAGCTATTAAAAACAATGCATTTATAAAATTCATAGGCAAATGGATGGAACTGAGTGAGATAACCCAAACACAAAAGAACACATGTTGTATGCTCTCACTGATAAGTGGATATTAACCCAGAAGCTTGGAATACCTATGGAAGGAGTTACAGAGACAAAGTGTAGAGCAGAGATTGAAGGAATGACCATCAAAATGACTGTCCCACTTGAGCATCCATCCCATATACAGTCACCAAACCCAGACACTATTGTAGATGCCAACAAGTGCTTGCTGGTAGAAGCTTGTTTTAGCTGTCTCTAAGGAGTTAGAGGCTGTACTAGTGCCTGAAAAATACAGAAGTAGAGGCTCACAGCCATCCACTGGACTGAGCACAGGGTTCCCAATGGAGGAGCTAGAGAAAGGACCCAAGGAAATGAAGGGTTTTGCAGCCCTATAGAAGAAATAACAATATGAACTAAACAGTACCTTCAGAGCTCCTCCCATGGCCTAAACCACCAACTAAAGAGTACACATGGTGGCACTCATGGCTCCAGCTGCATATGTAGCAGAGGATGGCATAGTCGGTCATCAATGGGAGGAGTGGTCCTTGGTTCTGTGAAGGCTCTATGTCCCATTGTAGGAGGATGCCAGGGCCAGGAAACAGAGTGAGTGGGTTGGTGTGCAGGGGGAGGGGATGATGGGATAGGAGGTTTTCAGAGGGGAAATGAGGAAAGGGGATAAATAACATTTGAAATGTAAATAAAGAAAATAAGTAAAAAAATTTGTTATCCTGAAAATATATCCTACTCTAGGGTCAATTGGTAAATTTATATCAAATATATATAGGAAAGTGATTCTTAACATTATTTCATTATTGCCATAATGATTATATATAAGTGATTAACATATAAAGTGTTTCATTTTCATAATACAAAGAAATTATCTGGCATCTTAATGCAAAATGTATTGGTTAATTCTATGCTATCTTTTGCCCCAAATGAGTACATTTTAATTATTTACCTCAGCATCTACTTTTGGAAGGCTTGGGAATAATGATGATATAATTGAAAATGTAACCTAATGTAACATTTCAGTTAAAGGCTATTGCAATAATTTTTGCATGAGCAAATAGCATATACAATGTCTAAAAATTTCCACAAATCAAAATGAAGAGTTTTATTAGATACTACAGATAAGAAAAATAAGTAACTTAGACAAATTCCAGACATAATTTAATGATATTAAAACTCTGAATTTATGTTCAGAATAATTAGAACAAGAAAAATTATGTGCTGCTGTGCTAAAGTTTAAGAGAAATGTGATTCTGTGAAATGTTTCTATCAAGACAACTTCTAAGGACTTGGAGAGGTTGATCAGTTATGGTATTTACTAGTCTTGCAGAGGTCATGGGTTCAGTTTCCAGGACCCAGAGACAGCTCACAGCTGCCAGCTTTAGGAGATCTGAATCATTCTTCTCCACTCCAGGGCTAACAGGCTTTTTCTTCTTGCCTATGCTTACCTTTAGGCAAAACAATTATACATATGTAATAAAATAAATGCATTCACATATAAATAAATATTCAAAAGAGATACCAAGACGGCTTAAATATGAGCTTAACAAGGACAATATTTATGCCATAGTGGACTGAGCAAACACCACTCTGCCTCAAATCATACACAAAGAATTATAGGAGACTAATGGTTAGAGCGGGATAACTAATCTTTCCCGGGAATAGTACCCCAATTGGTGACATTACACCAACTTATCAGGTATTATTAATATGTTTAGAAACACACATGTTTACATATACATATATGTATGTAACAACAATAAGAAATAATAAGAAAAGGACCATGAGTTTCAAAAAATAAGAAGAAAGAAAGAAAGATAGAAAAAGGAAGTAAGAAAGAAAGAAAGGGAGAAAAAAAGAAAGAAAAAACCACATAGCAATAATGGGGAGTCTTCGAAGGACAGATGGGAAAGGAGAATTTTTTTAATTATTTCACTAAAAGAATAAAAGGAATATTTTTAATGGAGTTGAAATAAAAGAAACTGACATGTGATCTTCTGATTTAGGTTCTGTTTAAAGGAAATATAATTTCTCCTTTGGATATTTTGTGACTCACATATCATTTTTATGCAAAGAGAGGAAAATTTCATATTCATCTTTCAGCTAGATATATAATTTCATCATCTAAGTTTGTGTATATATTTCCAAATAAGTATATGACGTTGATTATTCCAAATACAGGATGTCTTGACTATAGTTAAAAAACTGAAGAATAAAATGAATTGAAGGAAACAGTTGAAAAGTCAAAGGGATAGTGGAGTGACAGGAGCCAAGGAGCAAAGGATTCTGGGCAAGACAAGACAGTCTAAAATGCATCAACATTCACAGGCAGGCAGTGACTATCCCCCTGTCACCATCTTTACAAAAATCACTGCATGCAGTTATACAGGATCTTTTTTATCTTTTTGTAAACAAAAAGCCATTAAACTCGGGGTACACCATTTAGCCTCATTGTTTACTTCAGAACGTATTTCATGTAATCATAAATCATATGTAAGACCTATAGTTATCCTTTGCTCTCTGACATATGATCATTAATAGTATATGAAACACACTCGTAGCATGTACAAACCTGTGCAGCATTATTAAGACAAGAAAGATGATGAAGGTGAGAGAAAAAAATCAAAGACTGGTAAAATTATAAATCTGAAGTTTTCATATTTTTCTACCACTACAAGCTATTGTATCTATAATTTTAACAATAAAAGTATGTTATCAAAAATTCCACATACACTTAACCAGTGGGTTTTATATTGCAAAGACCATGACTAAATATGAATAAATATTTTAAGAATTGGGTCAATATCTCAAAAATGAAATTAAAATGTTATTTTCATCATTGGAATAATTTCTCATATTCAACATTTGGGAACAGAGAACCACAGTTGCAGTATGAATCTTAATTGTCAGGGGTAAAGGCCCTATTTCAATTTTATCTATGTCAATTATTAATGACTTGATATAATATTATTATGATTTCTTACCCTTGCCTTATTCACTGTGAATAGAGATGTGAGTGACATACAAAGTAGAGCTTCAACTTCATTCGAACAGTTTTTAAGCTTTTCCAAATAACAACACTATGGTACTATAGAATTGCTGGTTACTGGACCGAAAGCCAGATGGTTAAGCTAATAATATCAATCTCATGGGAGTTAGTGTCAGCTATTACCAGCAAAAATGCATACTATATGGTTTGTCTCCAAAACCTTCAGTTATAAACTACATATTTTATCTCAGTAGGAAAAGGTAAAGGGAAATAGTTATTATTAACTTTTGAACATGCAGTAGGGTCTTTGACTGAAAGATAATTTGTAAAGAAAAAACATATTTATCTAACAAATCTTTATTAAAATGCAGATGCTAGGAACCTCTCATTACTGTAAGAAATACTACAGGTATGTTCTGAAAGTATAATAGTGTTCATTTGGGATTACGATGTTGAAATTTGAATTTATGGTCAGCTGACTGTGGCGTTTGTGATCTGGGGTCATGTGGGGCGGTAGGCTGTGCAGGCAACCTGGTCCTGGTCCAGCAAGAAGTCTGGAACCCCAGAGACTGGGTGGGTGGTAATTGCTGCCTGCATGGGATGGAAGGTGTTTGACCATACCTCCTGGTCCCCTGACTCTGGTTGCAGTCACAGCCCCCACAGCCTCCCCTGCCCCCAGGAGAGATGTGTGATATTGGTCACATATTAGCAAGCACCAAGCCTTCTTACATGCAAATAAAGTTTCCCCAAGCTCTCTGCCCAAAGCAATAAGAAGTACCTGCTGTCGAACCCTGAATCACCCCCCAAACTGTACATAAATCCTATCCAGGGAATTAAAGGTATTTGAGAACTACTTCGTCGTCTGAGCTTTTTGGTCTAAGAGCTGTAACACTTGGAAAGAGGTCTACTCTCCCAAACCACCTCCTGAAGCTGCACAGCACTCCTCACTGGCAAGTCGGCCTCTCATAGGCCCAGGCTGACCGGACGTAGTGCAGAGTAACAAAGTTACCTGGAAAGCATAGCAGAGACAGCGGTGAAGCCCATGGCAGCAGCAGAAGTGGGAATCGTGACTTCTCCTCCCAGCCTGCGCTTGCTTCCCTTAGTTGGAACTCTCGCACCAGGCCGGGCCAGAGATCTCCGTGAAAGCCTCTGGTATACATTCTGATGCAAGTGCATGTTGAAGGAAGATGTTCATTACAGGAGGGCTTGAGAGTCAGTGAGAAGGGGGAAGGATCTGGAGTGGTCACAGCCTTTTCAAGGGCATACTCTTATCCTGCTCCTGAAAGTCTCAATTATCCTTATTTAATAGGTTCTCCCATTTACCTGTACTACAACTGGCTGCTGATCAGTCTGTATCAGATGGGTTGTAGGAAATCCTTATCCAAACCATTGTCAGGATACTCTGAAGTAGGAGCTATTTTTATCTATAAGAATAAGAGTGCATTCATATTGTTGTTCTTCCTAAGGGGCTACAAACCCTTCAGCTCCTTGGGTCCTTTCTCAGCTCCTTCATTGGGGACCCTATACTCAGTCCAATGGATGGCTGTGAGCCTCTACTTCTGTTTTAGTTGGTTACTGTCAGAGCCTCTCAGGAGACAGCTATATCAGGCTTCTGTCATCCAGCACTTGCTGGCATCCACAATAGTCTCTAGATTTGATGACTAAATATGGGAAGGATTCTCAGATGGAGTAGTCTCTGGATTGTCCTTTCTTCAGTCTCTGCTCCACAGTTAGCCTCTACAACTCCTTCTATGGTTATTTTGTTCCCCCTTTTAAGAAAGAACGAAGTATCCACACTTAGGTCTTCCTTCTTCTTGAGTTTCTTGTGGTTTGTGGTTTGTACTTTGTGTATTCCTATCTTCTGGGCTAATATCCACTTATCAGAGAATGCATACCATGTATGTTCTTTTGTGATTGGGTTACCTCACTCAAGATGATATTCCACAGATCCATCTATTTCCCCAAGAATTTCATAAATTCATTATTTTTAATAGCTGAGCAGTACTCCATTGTGTAGAGCTCCCAGGGACTAAAACTCCAACCAAAGTGTGTACATAGTGGGACTAATGACTCCAGCAGCATATGTATAGCAGAGGATGGCCTAGTTGGTCCTCAATGAGAGGAGAGGCCCTTGGTCCTGTGAAGGTTCTATGCTCCAGTGTAGGGGAATGCCAGGGCCA
>NW_022196899.1:41527821-41534429 GCF_008632895.1 Mastomys coucha | reverse complement strand
TTGAGGGAACCTGGGAAAGGAGATATTGTAAATAAAGAAAACATCTAATAAAAAAAAGAAAGAAAAAAAAAGAATTAGATTACAGGAAAAAGCAATAAATAGAATGTTTCCTTGGGAAGTCTGAGGCACAGAACATCTTTCCCAGCTGCCCACATTCAAAGACTAAAGTGATCTGATGACTGATGTTTGTTTCTGTATGCATTTGAGTATGTATATGGTCTGTGTATGTAAGTGTGCATGTGTATGTGTGTTTGTGTGTGGGAGTGAAGGTGGATCCATGCTATAACAAATAAATGGAGAATGGAAGATGCATCGCCTTCCAGCTTTTGAGACAGGGTATTTCTTCTGGCTCCATTCGTTGTATATCAGGCGACTTGTCCCACGGGCTTCTGGAGATTTTCCAGCCTTTACCTCCCATCTCACTGTAAGCATATCGGGTCTATAGATATGAAGTACTATATACATGGCTCCACATAGGATTCAAATTCAAAGTCCTCATGCTTTCACAGCAAGGAATTCACTTGCTGTGTCATCTCTCCAGCCTTCCAGATTGCTTTTCTGTGCAGAAGAGGTACAAATAATACTGCCACCTCTCTACTGATTTGAACTCTGCAACTAAGAGCTATACCCCTACAGCATACAGACAAAATGAAAGAAAGGGAGACATTGTTTAAATTTTTTTAAATCTATTGAAAATTTATTTCATTTCCATGTTGATCTTTATGTTAATAGAAGACACTATATATATGTATATACATAAATACATATATAAATATATATACACATATATACATACACATATGTATGTATATATGTGTAAAGTTTTCTTTCCTGAAACTATTCAAATAAGTTGTGAGCTGAGAGTTCACAGAAGAAGGTCAACCAAGGATACTTTCTGAATCACCCAAGGTTTTTAGTAGCCAGTGTCACCTAACTATACTGAGCTTCAGAGCTACCAACTCAGAATCTTCTGGGATAGTGAAACTGAAGAAAAGTTCTCAAAAAATTCTATGATACTTTAATGAATTTATTTAAAGAGCAGAATATTTAAATATTCCCTGGGAAGTCAGATTATCTGATCTAGATATATCCACAGGAAAATTATTTTCATATTACAAGTATTTTTCCAATTATATTTTAAATATAAGTCATTAAATTTTACCAATGTTTTCTTAATTTATTATATGCATATATTAATGTATATGTTTCACATTGATTAAACAATATAAAAGGGCTACAATCATAAATACATATTACTCTTTATTTTGCTCCAATAAAAGCATACTTATAATTTTCAGTTTCCCAATGTATTAATATTAATGTCACAATAAAACAATTATTTGCTCGTGTGGCTCAGTTGATAATGAATGCTTTAATTTCAGTTTCCAGTTTGAATTTTACATATACACCTTCTCTCACAGTGAGCTTTATAATAGAAATTCAGAACTGTCGAAGATATACATGGTGGGTTTCTATAGAAATGAAGATAATTAAGTTTTAATTATCAAGTCCTTCACATACATATGTGTATGCTGTTATTTTGTAGAAAGTTGGGTAAGACTACTTGTGAAGCACAACACAGCCAGAAACTGTGTTTTAAGATACTGGCTAGTGGTTTCAGCATTGAGTCTTCTAATTCACTGCTCTTTTTTGTTTGCCAGAATATTTAAGTACAACCGTGTTGTTCATTTGCCATAGTTGTTACCCGGGGTCCTCTTGCCCACCTGGCAGAATTATGCTTCTTCTGATAAAGACAAAATTACAGACTAATATTTAATGATTGCTATCAACCTACACTGCAATCTTAAGCTGCTAGTTATGGTGATGGTCTAAATGTCTAACTGTAAGTGAGAATTATCTGCTTTCATTATGGGAATAGAGCCTAATTGGAGGTCAATTTTAATGAACAAACATTTACACATAGTTCTTCCTGCAAGCTCTAATTTCTAATTATCAAAGTTTTTTTTAAAAGGCATACTTTTTATCTTCCAGTCATAGTAGCTGCAGCATTCCTTTAGCTAAATACTGCTGTATGCAACTTAGTATTTCCTAAGCTTAGTATCTGAATAAATTCTTTTTTTTGAATTTGATATTTCCTTTATTTACATTTCAAATGTTAATCCCGTTCCCTGATCCATACCCCCCCCCCAGAAACCTCTTATCCCATCCTTCCTATCCCTGCTTCTATGAGGGTGATCCTTCCCCCACAACACCCACTCCTACCTCCCTGCCCTCGATTCCCCTACACTGGGGCATCTATTGAGCCTTCATAGGACCAAGGACCTCTCCTCCCATTGATACACAACAAGGCCACCCTCTGCTACATATGCAGCTGGAGCCATGTGTACTCCTTTGTTGATGGCTTAGTCCCTGGGAGTTCTGGAGTGTCTGGTTGGTTGATATTTTTGTTCTTCCTATGGGGTTGCAAAGTCCTTTCTCTAACTCCTCTATTGGGGACCCTAAGCACAATCCAATGGTTGGCTGTGAGCATCCGCCTCTGCATTTATAAGGTTCTGGCAGGGTCTCTCAGGAGAAAGCCATATCAGGTTCCTTTCAGCATGCACTTCTTTGGCATCCACAGTAGTGTCTGGGTTGGATAACTGTATATGGAATGAATCCCCAGGTGGGACAGTCTCTGGATGTCCTTACCTTTCGTGTCTCCTCTACACTGTATCTCCATATTTTCTCCTGTGAGTATTTTGTACTCCTTCTAAGAAAGACTGAAGCACCCACACTTTGGTCTTCCTTCTTCTTGAGCTTCATGTGGTCGGTGAATTGTATCTTGGGTATTTGGAGCTTTTGGGCGAATATCTACTTATCAGTGAGTGCATACCATGTGTGTTCTTTTGTGATTGGGTTATCTCACTGAGGATGATATTTTCTAGTTCCATTCATTTGCTTATGAATTTCTTTCCTTCAAGTTTCTCCTGCATCCCTTAACTATTCTTAGTATAAAATGAACATAGAAAGGTTGCCTTCAACAAAATGTATATATCACAAACTTACCACCAGGTCTTAAGGATTATTGCTGGAAAGGGTCCAGAATGAGTTTAAGAGGCTTGGGTAGTGATGAGGTCAAAGAAACATTATCTTCTGGATAAAACAGAGACACTGCATATATGAACTCACATTAGTAGTGACATCTTTACAAGACCTATGCTAACCCATGCTAGATGGAAATCCTATAAGAAGAAAGGATTTGGGTGGAAAATCTCACCACTAAGCCAAAAGTCATGCATTTCTAAGTTGCTTAAATATAGAGTAAGAGTGTTCTCTACAAATGTAGTCCCATGTAAGATGACCTCTCTCCAATGGTAGACATAAATACAAGAATATATTGGGAGCACAAGTTGGACTTGAAAGAGTTTTAAAAATCATACAGTTTTGGGGGGAGAAGAAAAGTATGTGATCTCTGAAAGATTAGGAAAATGGGGGTGAATATGACTGAAATGCATTGTATGAAACTCTCAAAGAAATTAATTTTAATTAAATTCATTGAGATAATTATATCCTGAAGTTAAAGAAATGATTTTCAAAGTAACATATTTTATATAAATAACTGCTAAACTTCCTAACATGAACAGAGATTCATGATTTACATTCTCTGCAACTATGATTATCTTCATTTGATTCAAAAACTACAGTTCTTATACTTAAGAAAATTTGAGATGATTTATTTTTGATCCATTTTATGTGACCATAGTCCACGAACACATATTTAATATTCTGTAATGTCTATGTTCCAATGTAGATGCATTTTCATGAGGTTTTATAGTTTCACAAAACAAAGTCATAAATCACAGGAAAAGTGAAAATTAATCATGGGCACACATAAAAGGTAGTAACAGCAATGTAGGGAAAGATTTTCCCTAGGCAGGAGATGCTATAGGATGACATTCTTAGCTCTGGGGTAGTTGGAAGGAAGTGGTCTGCTGGCTAAGCTAATGGATTCCAAAGATTTCTATCAAACATGTCATATTGGTACAAGCACAGACATAGCTAGGGTTCTGGACAGCTAGAACTGGACCAAGATAAGGTACCTAGCCTCTGGAGCTGCAATAATATAATCGCTCTACTGTGCTGAAGCTCTCATCAGCCAATCAGGTTCTGCTGACAGTTCCTTTTCAGCAGTTTACATTCACACTCCCTATGACACAAATGATCAACAAAATAATTTCCATAATGTTACATAATTATTATGCAAGTAAACTTTCTTTCTGTAAATGTCAAAATGAAACTGTTTACAAGACACACAAATATGTTTAGAACCATATAATTAAAACTAAATCCCATAATTACTGATATGATAGATAAAATGTCCATTTTACAAAGTGATAAAATTATTAATTTTGAACTAGCATGTATCAATAGTTTCAACATTATTATTTTGACGTTATAAATATTCCAATATATGTCAGGTATATTTATGGGCCCTTATGAATATTATAAATAATGTTAGGCCTACCATGTATGGCTATAGATGTAAGAGAGGAACATTTGATATCTAAATCATATGGCTTATTTCAAATAAACAATCAAATCCTTTACATTTTAGACATGCATCAAAGGATTTATCCACAAGTTATTTACAATCAAGACCTTCTTAAACCTTACTTGAGACACAGAAAAATCTCTCTATTTATTTATTTAGATTTATGCCTTTGATATTTTCCAACCCACATTCCTAGAACACATTAAGATTCCTTAGAAACTTTACCATGTCCCAGATCCTTAAACAAATCCTAGAAGCCTAATCCCAGAAGATTTATTTGCTTCTACTTCAGATGGCTGGCACTTATATTCTGACTTCTTCTTACATTTATTTTATGTTGTTTGGTATGCACAATAATTTTTAAACTTTAGGTTTCTGTGGAGATGATTTCAGTGACTTTAATTAGTTTTTACTCTTCCCACAAGCTTTTGTGATTAACGTACTTATTTATTTAAAAACTATAATAGAATTCTCTAACATCTCTGTCCATAATAACTTTTATGAACAAGTTTCCTAGGATAATATCAGGAAAGAATATGATAGTGCATGTTGATTATATGCACATTTAGAAATCGATTTATTCAAAGTGTTTTAAAGATAATTTTCACTAATAAGTTATATGTAGTAGAATATTTATATTTTCCCAATATAAATTGTTTATGTTTCCTATCACTCATACATTTTATAAACATAAATGAGTTCTCAACTTTATACTAGCAACTTGTTAATCATTGTGGCAAAATGCCTAGAAAAGATGGATTTTCCTTTTATGAATAGTATTGAGTAGTGGATACATAAACACAAAGATGAAGTTTTTTGAGTGAAAGATTGTTGGAGAAACAGAAATTATTAATTCTTACTTTCTAAGAAAGCCCTCTTTTGTGTATGTAATATATGTAAAAAAGACTTATAAACATTCTATGTAAGAAAATGATTGAGAATGTAGAAGAAACCTTGAAGGTAAGTCTCCTGAGTGGGATGAGAATGCATGAAAGAAAGAGCAAGAGGGATTTCCAGGAATGTCTTAACGGTTATTGTCCTTGGTGACATTGTGTTTCAGTCTATAAGTAGACTACACGTAGATAGCCAATAAAATGCGAGGGATGCCACTAATAAATTCTTGAAACATCTGAAGAGATTAGGGAGATTACAAAAGTGATTGCAGTGGAATTTGGGACATAGCAGGAGATTGAGATGCATAGTCTTTGATATGTGTGGCATATGGGAGTGGACCTCTCAGTATACACATGTTGAAGGAGATTTATAATGCAATCTCTGATGTAATAAACACCAGTTAAAACATAGTTTTGGCTTATGTCAGTGATCCTGAAATTGGAGTATGTTACAATTGTAAAAATAGTCCATTATGTATATTTAAGAGTCTATTCATTTTGGGAAAACATAGATGGTTACATTATAGCAGAAAGTTAAAGATCATTGTCTGTCATCTGAGAAGGAATTTAAACAAAAATTTAGAAAAACCACTGTCATGAACGTCAGTAGAAACCACTATATGGATCATATGGAATTGCAAAAGATGTACTAGTTAATATTAAAGGATAATACTTTAAAATATTGAAGTTATGCTATGAAAAACTATCAGGGAACTGAAATGAGAGGTAGGATAAAATAAAAATTAGGAGGCAAAATGCGATATAAATGTTTTGAACAGAGAGACAATAATGAGAAAGATCTGAAAACATGTTTTAATCTACTTGCAGAAGATTCTGGCTATGAGATTTCAATAAGCATTGTTTTGATTAAAGAATGGACATGACATTTTCTCTCGGGTGAGGTTCTGAGACTGGAGCAGCCGGCCCGGAGGCGCCTTAGGCCAGAGACCTGGGCAGGATCCGCCATTTTCTCTCGGGTGAGTTTCTGAGACCTGAGCAGCCAGCCAGGAGCCACAGGTCCCACGACTCCCAGGGGAGCCGCAGGGCAGCAGGGACATGATCCTCTCAGCTTCCGAGTGACAGAGGGGGTTCAGTGTCCTCCTCTGCCCCTTCCCTGCAAGTGGAGGGCCTACCTCCAGAGAGCTCATTAAGCCAGAGGGATCCGCCATTCTCTCTTGGGTGAGTTTCTGAGATCAGAACAGCTACCTTGGAGGAACAGGCCC
>NW_022196899.1:41503851-41521615 GCF_008632895.1 Mastomys coucha | reverse complement strand
AAAAAAAAAAAAAAAAAAAAGAATGGTCATGACTGCTTGAATTGTGCCAAGGTGTAAAAACTTGAAAAAGAGAATTGGAGAATCCTTATGTCATTTGCCATTTTAGGGCTGCTATTTATGATGAAGGGAGGACTGTGTAATCTCCAGAACTAATATACTGTCAGTAGAGTGTTTTAGAAATGTTATCAGTACAATGTGATAAATTTCCAGCTGAATAATTTGACCTGATATAAGTAAGTTCTTGATAAATTGCTTTAATGAGACTGATGAGGGGAGGGTAATGATTAGAAGTTAAGTTAAATAGAGGAAATAATCCTGGGAAGATCAAGTCTGTTTTATATTGTGTAGGGTTGTGGCTGAGAAAGGCATGAAGGAAAAAAATGGATACAAAATTAAGAATGAGAAAAATTGATGTAGGAATGCTTACATATATGGAAACTAGGGTAACATAGAATATTAGTATTTATTAAAGAATGGAGAAACACTGAGTTTACTTACTGATGTGCTGCTCATTATTATTGTTTTATATAGCAGGAAGACTTAACTCTCAAAGACTCACATTGCTACACAGAGAACACAGCAAGTATTGTGTTGTATTAACAGCAAGAGCTTGGAGCTACTACGAGTTGAGTAATGCTCAAAATTCCTGTTTCCATTAAGGCATAAAATACTAAGGAGGTTTATATGACTAGGTAGTACATAGAGATGAAAATAAAAAGTATGAGGAGTTTTAGGTTTAGAATGCTATGGTTGTAGATTCCTGAAGGTTGAAGCTTCAATGCATGAGTAATTGCCAGCATAAGATACTGAGAGGGAAAAGTAATTAAATTAAGAATGAGGAAAAGGAAGCCATAGACTTTCACCTGCAGTTTTTGCCGGCTTTATAAAACGGAAACACATGGTATCTGTTTTTAGCTTCCCTAATGTCCGTGGCTCTATTATTTCAGAGCAAGAAGAATTTGACATGCCCTACACCATCCCTTGGTGTTGTAAAGTTATCATTATGATGATTGGGCTTTACATTTCTTCTTGTTTTCTTGTATCTTTTATCTTTAAACCTAAAAGAGTAAAAGAGAACTGATTAAGAAAGTACTAATCCTTTACCACAACCTAAATATCCTTTCTCAGAAGAGAAGGGACACCAAAGCTTGTATCATTTTACTGTGTGTTTACATATATTTCCTTCCTCTTCTATAACTTATAAAACAGATATACAATTACATAATAACTATTTTATGAAGTTGTCATAGATACACTAAGATACCATGATTCTGGTGTAAGATAATACACAGGTTAGTCATTTATATGTGCTTTCTTTGTGTTGCAGGGAGACATCCCTCTCTCTGTTCTGAATCATATGAGTTGAAATGTTTGATGTTGGTATACATATTGCTCATAACGATAGCACTAACACTGGGTTAAAAGGTGAGATAATTGTAATAAATGCACTTACTACATTATCAACCTTCAACTTGTATTCATTTCAAAATACATAAAACAGTATCTTATGCATCTGAAAATCTGTTTAAGGTTGTAATTTTAATTTACCAGTGAGTGCATCTACATTAATTAAAATGCACGAGATTTTTAAATAGAGATTAAAATATGAAAGAGATCAAGCTATTTACAATCTAATTAGCTCAAAATTGGATGAGTAATACAAATGCATAATTAATCTAGTCTGATGATGACAAACTTGAAACAGAGGATATGAAATCAGAAATGGAAAAATAAAGTATTTCAGAAAGGCAAAAAGTACCGTGTGATCAATGATAAAATAGCATAAATTTTATCTGGCATAATCTTATTTTAAAAATTCCACAAATTAGAACTAAATGTAGCATAAACATTAAAGTATTTCCCAGGTAAATGTTCTTTAACCCTAATATTTCAGCATTTTAATTTGTTCTTTCTGTTAAAATGTTATTTCTATTTATATATATATATATGTATGTGTATATCTGTGCAGATGGATGTTCATATAAGCTTATGTTCCTATGGAGTACAGAAGAAGGCAAAGGAACTCTGAAGCTAGAGTTACAGATGTTTTTGAGCCACCTGATGCTACTCTTAAGAAGTAAAAAATAGTATAGTCTTAGCTGAGACCTATTCTAGTTCCTCATTTTTCTTTAATCTAACAATTATGTATTGCAGTTTTGAATGTCATTTCATTTAAAATGACAAATTTATCTAAGAACTGATTAACAAAATATATAGGTATCCAGTTCAAAAAACCTAATAACTATATTAAAATATATTAAATACATTTTACCTAATAAGATGTATAAATAACTAACAAACATTTGAAAAGTTGCCCATGATTTGTAATCCTTAGAAAAATGTGAAGAAATTACAAGCATAGCTTCTTACTCATCATGATAGATAAATTAAAGAAAGAAAACACAGAAATAGTAACCAGGAAATCTGAAATCCATGGGTATCAACCGATGAGAAGTTAAATGGAGGAGGTATCCTGGAAAATTCATCAAAGTACCTAAAGGACAAACACAAGTAAACATAGAATTATCAAGTGATTCAGGAATCAATCTCAACCTCTCTATCTCTCCGTCTCTGTCTCTCTCTGTCTGTCTCTTCTTCTCTCTAAGATAGAGTCCTTAAGAGAGAGTATTCCTAAATGATAAGAGGTAGTTAACATACCAAAAGGCTGTCAATGAATAAATGGGTCAACAAATCCTTACACAGATAGACTGAAACATTTTTGGTACAAATATAGGAAGATGTGGAATACTGATACTCACTTTAAATACAGTATTATAGAGCTCACTATAGTGAAGGAAAAACCAGACAAAACAATGACAAAATTCATAAACTTTCCATGACCATTTTAGACAAGATGCAGAGAGAAATACGCTAATACAAATACATATCTGTGGTTGCCATAGGGTGTTACTGGGAAGTGAAACAGGCATTGCAGTACCTAGAGTGATGTTTACAGTGCCTGACGTAGTCCACCATTGGACCATATTTGTTACGTGTCGCTGCAACAACCCATCTGACAAAAGCAATTTAGAGAAGGGCAAGTTTATTTTGGTTCATAATTTGACTGTATCCCCTTCCTTGAGGAAGGTGATAGTAGCATAGGCTGGAAGAAGCCTCCAGTTAGGAAGAAGAGAGGGATGAATGTCAGTGTTTGCCTTGCTTTCTCTGTTTTACTCAGTCTAAAACTCCAGCCCATGGAATGCTGCTACCCCCATTTAAGGAAGGACTTCCTACATTAATCAACCTAGTTAAGGTAATATTTTCTAGTCATACTCAGGGACTTGTACCTCAGTCAATTTTAGATTCTATCAAGAGGAGAGTATAAACCATTACATTGAGCTTCTGGGTTGGGCTGTAAATGCAGAAGCATTGCGACTGTGTCAAAAATTAGAGGTCATTTAGTGTAAAATTCCTCAGTAATGGGCATTCTGAATACGATAGAACATACATACAAATTTTGAATGCATGAAAATTCAATACATACAAAATTTCAAATTTTAAATAAATTTGTATATATGTATATATATGCATGTATGTATGTATGTATATGTATATATGGTGATATATGGGGAAAATTAAAAAGTCTAAAATATTTGGAAAATTCATTTCATGAGAGGAAGTAAACACATGCTTGGAAGATATGTTGAAGAATAAGTCAGTGAGATCCATCACAGGAGAAAAGTAGAGATGTTAATATAGCTGATATATTTCCGGTAGAATACATTAATGGAGTGGCTAACTAATTGTATGAAGCAGATAAAGAAAATTCAATGCTATCTCTTAATATTTTTAATATGTACGTTCTTTGGACAGAGACTGGCTAACAGCTTCTTCAGTCAAGATTTTTAACATTAAAAATGTTCTTTCTTATTTCTTAATCATGAGATGCTTTGAAATGTTAATTCTGTTAAGACTGTCTCATTTAAGTTGAATGTATCTTAATAAGAATTTCTTTTAGAGATGCTATCCCACACCTATAGCATGCATGCATTCCAGGAGGTCCACAGTGATCAAAGACCCAGGTGAGAATCTTGCCCAAAAACCCATGACAGCTGGGACAACCACAGGACCCAGCTGACCTGGGACCTGCCTCCTCCATACCAATCTGCCAGCTCCACCATTCTACCAGCCTGCTTCCTTCCAGGGACAGATCAGAGTCCAGATACTAGCCCATACCTACAGCCTGCTTACATTCCAGGAGACCTGCAGTAACCAGGGATACAGCCTGCCTACCTCCCAGGAGGTCTGCAGTAACTAGGGACACAGGAAGCCTGCTCTAACTAGAGAAACAGGAGGCCGTCCTTAAACAGAGATAGTACTGCCCGCCTCTAAGGAGACAAGTTTTACCTGCCTACAAGGAGGCTGGCTCTAGCAGAAAATAACAGTCAGTTAACAGCAAAGAAAATCAGAAGGCCAGAGGCAAGTGCAAGATCATAAATTACAGAACCTAATGCAATCCAGCACCATGAGAACCCAGTTCTCCCACCACAGCAATCCCTGGATAATCCAACAAGTCTGAAAAGCAAGCTAATGACCTAAAATCCCATCTCATGAAGATGATAGAGGCCTTTAAGGAGGAAATTAAGAACTCCCTTAAAGAAATACAGAAAAAAACACAGGTAAATAGGTAGAAGCCCTTATGAAGAAACAAATGAATCCTTTAAAGAAATACAGGAAAATACAATCAAGCAGGTGCAGGAATTGAACAAAATGGTCCGAGAACTAAAATTGGAAATAGAAAGAATAAAGAAAACACAAAGGGGGGGCTGGTGAGATGGTTCAGTGGGTAAGAGCACCGACTGCTCTTCCAAAGGTCGTGAGTTCAAATCCCAGCAACCACATGGTGGCTCACAACCACCCATATTGAGATCTGAAGCCCTCTTCTGGTGCTTCTGAAGACAGCTACAATATACCTATTTATAATAATAGAAAACACAAAGGAAGTAACCCTAGAGATGGGCAACTTAGGAAAGAGATCAGGAGCTACAGATACAAGTGTCACCAATAGAATACAGGAGACTGAAGAGACAATGTCAGACTTAGAAGATATTATAGAAAACATTAACACATCAGTCAAAAAATATAAGGTATAAAAAACTCATGACTCAAAATATTCAGGAAATCTAAGACACAATTAAAAGATCAAACCTAAGAATAATAGGAATAGAATAGGGTGAAGAATCCCAGCTCAAAGGGCAAGAAACATTTTCAACAAAATCATAGAAGAAAACTTCCCTAACATAAAGAAAGAGATTGCCATAAATGTACAAAAAGCCTATAGAACACCAAATAGATTGGACCAGAAAAGAAAATCCTCTGGTCATATAATAATCAAACACTAAATACAAAGAATAAAGAAAGGATATTAAAAACTGAAAGAGGAAAACACCAAGTAACATATAATGGCAGACCTAGAGGAATCACACCAGACTTCTCAACAGGGACTCTAAAAGCCAGAATATTCTGGAGAGATGTCATACAGACCCTATGAGAACAAAAATGCCAGTCCAGGATACTATACTAAACAAATTCTCGGTCACTATAGATGGAGAACCAAGATATTCCATGACAAAACCAAACTTAAAAAATATCCTTCCACTAGTCCAACCTTACAAAGAAATCTCCAATACAAGTAGGGTAACTATACCCAAGAAAACACAAGAAATTAAACATTTCACAACAAACCAAAAAGGAGAGAATAATACACATATAATACCTCTCCACTAACAAAAGTTACAGGAACTAACAATTGTCTGTCTTTAATATTTCTCAACATCAATGGATTCAATTCCCCAATAAAATGACACATGCTAACAGACTAGATACATAAACAGGATCCAGGATTTTGCTGCATACAAGAAACTCACACCAATGACAAACATAGACATTACCCCAGAGTTAAAGGATGGAAATTGTTCCAAGAAACAAGCTGGAGTTACCATTCTTATATCCAGTAAAATTGACTTTCAACCAAAAGTTATTAAATGAGACGGGGAAAAGCATTTCATATTCATCAAAGGAAATTCTACCAAGAGGAAGTCTCAATTCTGAACATCTCTGCTCCAAATACAGGGAACCCACATTTGTAAAAGAAACATTACAAAACTTAAAATGCACATTGAACTTCACACAACAATAGTGGGAGAGTTCAACATCCCATTCTCATCAAATGGACAGGTCATTGAAACAGAAATTCAGCAGAGACACAATGAAACTCATAACAAGGAACTCAAGAAGAAGGAAGACCGAAAGGTGGACATTTCATTCCTTCTTAAAAGGGGGAACCAATTACCCAATTAAGGAGTTGCAGAGACTGACTATGGAGCAGAGACTCAAGGAAGGGCAAGCCAGAATAAATATAGCTATCTCCTGAGAGGTCCTGACAGTACCTGACTAATACAGATATAGAGGCTCGCAGACATCTATTGAACTGAGTACAGGGTCCCCAGTGAAGGAGTTAGAGAAAGGACCAATGGAGCTGAGGGGGTTGCAGTCCCTTAGGATGAACAACAATATGAACTAACTAGTACCCTCAGAGCTCCCAGGGTCTCAACCACCAACCAAGGACTGGACATGGAGGTGTCTGATTGTTCTGACAGCATGTGTATAGTAGAGGATTGCAAATTCGATCATCAATGAGAGGAAAGGACCTCGGCCCCGTGAGGGTTTGGTGCCCCAGTGTAGGGGAATGCGAGGGCCAGAAAGTGGGAGAGGGCGGGGTGGCAGGCATGGGGAAGTGGGAGGCAACAGGGGTTTGTTTTTGTTGTTTTTGTTTGTTTCTTTGTTTTTTGGAGGGGAAACTGGGAATGGAGAAATTTACATGTAAATAAAGAAAATATCTAAAATAAAAAAAAAGTTATGAACAAAATGGATTTAACATATCTACAGAACATCTCACTCCAAAACAGCAGAATATGCCTTCTTCTGAGCAACTCATGGTACCATCTCCAAAATTTACCATATGATTGGACATAAAAACAAGCTTCAACAGATACAAGAAGATTGAAATAGTCCTATGCATTTCTATATAATCACTATGGATTTCAATAACAACAAAGCAAGAGAAAGCCACATACTCATGGAAACAAAACAACTATTTGGTCAATGATAACTTAGTCTGGGAAGAAATAAAGGAAGAAATCAAGGACTTTATAGAATTTAATGAAAGCAAAAACAAAACATACCCAAAATAATGGGACATAATGAAAGCAGTGTTATGAGGAAAAACTCCATAGCACTAAGTGCCTTCAATAAAGAAATTAGAAAGGTTGCACAAGCAACAGCACATTTGAAAGCTCCAGTACAGAAAGAAGCAGACAAACCCAAAAGGTGTCGATGACAGGAAACAGTTAAACTCTGGGCACATGCTACCAAATAGAAACAATACAAAGACTCAACAAAACCAAATGAGAAAAATCACCAAGGTAGATAAAACTTTAGCCAAATTAAAAGGCACAGAGACAGTATCTAACATAACAAAATCAGAAATGAAAAGGGAGACATAGGAAGGGAAACAGGAAATTCAAAAAATCATCAGAACCTACTATAAAACCCTCCGAAGGGGAGGGGAAAAGGAGAACAGGATCAGGTATTGGGGCAGTAAACAGGAGAGAAGCCTAGAGGGCCAAGAGAATGAATGGAGATAAGCAACCTCAGGAGAGTGGGAAAGGGAGGACCCTTTAGAAAGTAGCAGAAACCTGAGAGGTGAGAGTCTAATGACTCAATGGGGGTTACCTTAGCAAAAATGCCCAACATTGGGGAGACAGAACTCTTAGAGTCCACCTCCAGTAGATAGACAAAGCCTCAAGCAGAAGGACAGGGGTTACTATCCCATACTCAAAATTTCAGACCCAGAACTGTTCCTTTCTAAAAGAACTGCAGGGCAAACATGGAGAAGAGACTGAAGGAAAGGCAGTCCAATTAACCACGGAACTTGAAATCCATTTCATGGAAGGGCACCAATGTCTGACACTGTTACTGATGCTATGATATGGTTCCAGATTGGAATCTGGCATGGCTGTCCTCTGAGATCCCTTACCAGCAGCTGACTAAAACTGAAGTAGATACATATAACCAGTGGAGTAATGTCTTGGACAAGTTGAATTAGGGGAAGGATTGAAGAATCTGAAGGGGAGAGCAACAACATAGGAAGACCAGAAGTCTCAACTTAGCCAGATCCCAGGGAGCTCCCACCAACCAAGATCATACATAGGCCAGTCCGAGGCCTCTGGCACAAATATAGCAGAGGTTTGCCTGCTTAGGCCTTCATGGAAAAAATGTGCTTAATCCTCAAGAGACTTAAAGATCCTGGGAAGTAGAGGCCTGATGGAGCAGGGAGCACCCTCTTGGAGGCAAGGAGGAAGAGGAATATTGGGATGAGAAACTGTGGGAGAGGGGACTGAGGAGGGAGGGCAATAATTGGGATGTAAATTTAAAAAAGAAGAATTTCTTTTTAAAACAAATGCTGTGTCTGGTGCAACATATTATAAAATTTGTGCCTTTACTTTTCATCTGTTTCTTTCCAGTACAATATTAGTCAAAAAAAAAAAATGCTGAAGAATGTAGCAGTATAGCAGTACCTCAAAGATGAAAAGCAATTAAGTGTTGATTGTATTGGTGCTGAAATTATATGATTTGATTATTTACCTGGGACACTTTAACATTTACTAGCAACATGTAATTTTAAGTAGATACTTAGAAAACCAGTCAATGAGATTGGTTTTTGCTTTCCAAAGTGCCTGTGCTGCAGCTTTCATTTTGAACATGGAAAAGATAAATACTCTATAATCATAGAGATAAATACTCTATAATCATAGTTTGAGGCAGGGGCACATATATTAATAAGAAAAAACTTCACCTGATGGTCTTGGGGAGATGGTGCAGTGGATAAGCAGGACAACTGACAAAGCCTTTGGATTCAGTTCCCAGAGTCTATCCAGAATCTCAATTTTCCAATGTGGCAATATGTGTCCATTTATAGTTTTATATATTGTTGTTCACAATTCAACATATCCATAGTCACGAGTGGCTTCTACACAGAACATTTTATTGTGAATAAAATATACGTCTCTTCTTTAATTGTTTTTATTTTATACATTTATTTTATATTATGGATATATAATTGTATGATAAATACATTGTTTATTATATTTATTATTTATTATAAATATACCAGTGAGGCAGTGGTGTACTGGCTGGTTTTGTGTGTCAACTTGACACAGGCTGGAGTTATCACAGAGAAGGGAGCTTCAGTTGGGGAAGTGCCTCCATGAGATCCAGCTGTGGGGCATTTTCTCAATTAGTGATCAAGGGGGTAGGGCTCCTTTTGGGTGGTGCCATCCCTGGGCTGGAAGTCTTGGGTTCTATAAGAGAGCAGGCTGAGCAAGCCAGGAGAAGCAAGCCAGTAAGGAACATCCCTCCATGGCCTTTGCATCAGCTCCTGCTTCCTGACCTGCTTGAGTTCCTGTCCTGACTTCCTCTGGTGATCAACAGCCATGTGGAAGTAAGCTGAATAAACCCTTTCCTCCCCAACTTGCTTCTTGGTCATGATGTTTGTGCAGGAATAGAAACCCTGACTAAGACACAGTGGTATATTTACTATGGCAACTCTGTAGACGTATGTTTACTCAGTATGCCACTAATGTTTTTCCTTTTAGAAGTACACGAGTGTATAATAAACTAAAATAGAAAATACGTAAAAAGCACTACTTGCTAGAAGATATTAATGAGCTAAACTTGGGAATTTAATGTACATCAAAGCAGGAACTGAGTTCCAAAATCAAAATCCCGTGTGAGTCAGCAGGTGAAATGTCGTGATTCATCACTTTTCATCTAATTACTCAAAATCTGGGCAAGCCACCCAAGGCAGCTGTCTACACCACCCAAGGCAGCTGTCTACACCACCCAAGGCAGCTGTCTACACCACCCAAGGCAGCTGTCTACACCGCAGCACTGGGCCTGTTTCCCTCGTGTGTGCTTTGTACTATGGTCAGAGAGAGGTATCAATTTAGAGGCAAATTTCTCTTTTGTACCTCCATACCTCTGATCTAGAAAAGTGAAAATAAGGAAATAAGTAAATAAATAAGTACCCATCTGTCCCTTCATGATGGTTGCAGCCTTGTATACGTTTCCCATTCTTAGTTGAAAATCAATGTTCCTAGATGAGAATTTCTACAAAGTAGTTTGTTCTCTCACTGTTTCCCCTCCCTTTCTTTTCCTTTCATAATTCCTATTCAAGTTGGAAAAAGCTGCAATAAGTAGCAACAATTAGTCTCCTGCAGCAGCTGCTCCATCAGTAAGAAGCTATAACTGCATTTTCTTCTTCTGTGAGATAATCCGAATGCGCCCTTCACACCAACATCTAAGAAAGGCAAGGCAATCTATAGTACAGGGTGCTCAATGGGCAGCCATTGTATGAAGCGTAGGCAACACTGGAACGATAATATTATTTCCAGTCTAACAACTAAGACTAACACTGCTATTTGTAGAACAAGACAATTTGAAGAATTTAAAACAGAAACAGAATTGGTTGTTATTTTACATTTTAAAATATATTTATATCTAGCACATTTTATTTAATGAGTCATTCATTGATGAGATAGCTGGGATGATTCCACATTTGACACTTGGAAAGCAGTCCTACAATCTGCAGTCCTGACTCCTCTTCACTCTTTTAATGATGCTAAAACCGAAGCAGCCTTTTTTGAGTGCAAATGGGAAATACACCAGTGTGTTTCCAGTACCACATCTATGCATTGCATTCCAGTGTAGCCTCTGAAATTAACATTAAACTGGACAATGCTCTACTTTAAACAGTCTTGGCATTGTGATGAGGTAGAAAGACAAAAAGAAAATAGAAAGACATAACCAAAATTAGGTGAAGAGCTAGTGTAATTTCAGGTGAGCATATTATGAAGAAAACATAATCTGTTAGAAAAATGGGTCCCCTTCACGCCCAAAATGAGCTTAATGGGGATATGAAATGATGTGGGTGTTACCTGTTATGCCTGATGACTTGGGTTTGATCCCAAGAACCCATGTGGTAGAAAGAGAGAATGGACTCTAGCAAGGAATCAATCCTCTGACATTCACATCGGTGTTATAGCACACTTGTGCAATAAATACACACACATTCACATTTTTACTCACACAATAGATAGATAGATACATAGATGGATGAATAAATAAATAGTGTAGAAGAAAGTGATTATCTCAAATATGAGAATTATCAGGATATCTGAAAAATATACTCAGTAAAAGGATAACTTAGTCAAACAAAAACAGAGAAAGTTTACATTCTAATTTGAAGGATATCTTTAAAAACAACAAAATTTCTTGATATTAAAGAAGAACATTAAGTGTCCAAAAGCATAAAAATCTGCTGTCTAGGCAGAAATGAGATCATAAGAAACTGGTTTGATGCTATATTGCTTAATCCTGTGGACTAGGGATAATGGGGACTCTAGCTATAAAGTTGGCATGTTGTTAGCCAAAATACAACAAATAAACACCACAGGGAGTTCCTAATCACCCTTTTAAGCCTATGAAATACATTACACCTCTACTGCAAAATAATTCCATAAAACTCAGAAACTCTAAAGAGACAAGAAACATTAATTTTCTTCATTTTCCCCATAACTATGGCTATGTCTGTGAATTACTCACATGTGTGCACAGGTCAAACAAAATATTTTGTGTCTAAAGGCAAAATATAGCATAGTTTTCTGTCATGATACATAGGGTGACTCTTTCTAAATTGTCTTTAGAAATGATGGAGGCAGATGTGTAGAGATCAAGTTGCTTGAATTTCTAGAATACTGCATAAAAATAATAAAATTAAAATTCTATGTGGGAACATACTCAACCATTTTATTTCATTGATTTGGGATATACTTTAAAGAAGAGTGGGTGTGAAATACATCAAAGATAGGTGTAACTTTAATTTTTTTCAAATCATTTTTTATGATGGTTCTTAAATGCTTTAACCTCTCTTGCAGCCCACTCCCCACCAGAGGTAGTAGAAAAGAAAAGGTTCAGGAGTGGGGAAGTGGATCTGTTTAGAAAGGTTCTTTGGAGCAACATCCATCGGTCTTGTCTGGCAATCAGCAGTTCAGTTCATATGTTAGCAGGCAGCATCAGCTTGATCCACTTGCAACACCTCAG
Source organism: Mastomys coucha (assembly GCF_008632895.1). Taxonomy (NCBI): domain Eukaryota; kingdom Metazoa; phylum Chordata; class Mammalia; order Rodentia; family Muridae; genus Mastomys; species Mastomys coucha. The sequence continues at coordinate 41,509,453 of NW_022196899.1, read as the reverse complement.
GGATACAACAGCAGTCCAGTTAGAGTCAGGTTAGCAGCAGTGGTGACACAACCTAGCAGAGACAGCCAGTCCTCAGCCTCAGCTTGAGTCAGCAGGAGGACCAACAGAAACATCAGAAGTTCTTGGCTGTGTCTCTCTCAGAAGTGAAGATCAACAAAGATGGGAGACCCACAAGTGTTGCACAGCTAGCTGTACCAGCCAGCCAAGCTCTGTCTCTGTCACTCCATTGAGTCCTATTTATACCCTCCAAACATCACATGATTTCCATGTGCCTTTCCTCAGCATGGCTTTCGCCTCAGCATGTGCTTTGTCTCAGCTCAGGTCTTGCCTCAGCATGTGCATCCAATCAGCTCGAGTCCTTGGAAGTACCAACAAACTGCAGTACACTACCAGAAGTTTTTTGGTGTGTTTCTCTCTATGGAGTTCCTACAAATACAGCTAAATTATACACTGTAAGGTGGACCAATACATGCATGTTGTTGGCTAAGAATCTTTCATCATGTGTCCTTTCACACGCTTGTTCTAGCAGAACATCCTCTCTCCTGTGTTTGGTTCAAGAGTCTGTCTTAGTCTTTCACACTTGTGTCCGATTTGACAAAATGTTCTTTCACATTTCCCAGAGCAAAACACCATCCAATTGACTTCTCAAAGACCCCTTAAGTTTCCACTTCCATAGGTCCTTACATTCTTTTCCCAACTTATTATTCTTATCTTCCTTTTATGGTATTTTCCCATGTATCTGTTGATTTAAAAGATAACCATAATACTTCTTCCCAACGGTAGAATTAATTCATTGTATATCCCTGTATTTAGGGTTGTTTCATAAACTCTGTGGGAAGCATGCCTTTATCAATGTTTATGAATATATGTTTAGCTAAACAAATATATCTATTATTTTAATCATCTGGAGTTTAAACAAGGCTCAAGACAAATTAATAGTGATCTATACCACTAGGCACCCATGCCCCAATTGAAAATAATTAACCAGATGTTCCTTGTATCAGGGGAATCTAAGGCACAGGGGTTATATTTATGCTGATTTGTGTTAATATGGCTGGGAGACTGCAGGGTATAGAGAGACACAGAAAAGCTCTGAAGTCCTAAGAATAGAATTCATTTCTCAGTTTCACCATAGGAATCAATTGCATTACATGGTACTAAAAAAAAATCCCTCTATCACTTAACAATATGCTGTCACTATTTCCACGGGTGACTGATTATATTGAACTCATCCTCTTTACTGTTGCCCCATTTCTCTTTGTACTGGTACGAGGGCATTTAAAAATGTTATTTGTGTCTTCATATAGATATTTGTTTTATGGTTTTATGTATAGCTAAAGGGTAAAGATCAGTTATTAATGATCTAATTTCAGCAAATACCTCAGTATATATGTTTGTAGGACAGAAATAATACTTCAATCCTGGTATCCAGGGTGGAAGGATAAATTAGACTCTCGACTTTTGATGACAATATGTACCCAATGTCAGCAAAGAAATGCCTTCATTTACACACACAAATGCACACAAACACATACAGACTCACACACACACACAAAATGAATAAATGAATGAATAAAAAAGATTATTTTGTTGATAAATGAATGTGAAATAAGTTGTAGCAATTAAAATTTCTCTCTAAATAAGAGATTTTTCTCCCATTCTCACATATACATTTCTAGGCTAGTGTTAGAAAATAGTCCTGAAAGTAAGAAACCCAGGAAGGTGAATAAAGACAATATTCCCAGTGATTTCATTGCTTTTCAGGATCTGCTATCAAAAGTTTACCTTAGACAATCTTTGAGGAGATATAGCAAAGTCAAGACACAGTAGGATGTAACCCATGCAAATACTGACAACTATACAATTTATATATTCAAATTATTATGGATGTACCATTTTACTGTTTAAAAAATAACTATTACATACATCTGCGTGGTATCTTACAATAATTTGTTAAAATAGTTAAATAGCATAATAAAGTTGAAGCTATTATGTTGTACAATGAGAAGAAACAACTTTAATCTAAATAAATCTTTCTTCTATATTTAGTTTGCTAAGGTATATATAATTTAGAATGCAATTGATAAACATTAGGCTAATTTTAAGTATACAGTTCATGAACAAAATAAAAAATAATTGAAATAATAAACATTATTTTCTACTGGTGAGTCGATGCCAATTTATTAATTTGGTTTGGTATCACAATTTTACTATCATGAACTTAGCACAAAAAGCTTCAATTTTTTTAATGAGGAAACTGCACATAACTATTTTGTTAAGGAGAAAAGAGCACACTGTAATTCAGCACAGCATTATACCTTGGCCATAAATCCTTCATTGCTGCCTGCCCATTCATTTAATGTAGAAACAGGAGCTCGACACTCTGACCATTCTTTTTAAGTGGGTTGATAATGAGCCCGGCCAGCCTGGTTCTGGTAAAGCAGCTGTTGTCTAAGTTGATTGATCTGACATTCAATCTGATTGATTGGTACTTAGACTGTGTAGGTTTCTGAATACTTGAATATTGCACTCGCTTACATTTCACTACATATAAAATCATCCCTCAAATACTGCAATTTCTTTTTCATCAGTCTCCCTGCATTATGTCTGTTTTCTCCATCCTCACATAAATATTCACATAAATATTCAAAAACAGTCAATGACCTGTTTATGAATACCAAAGTGAGTTTCAAACTCTCATTTCATTTCTATTGTAAATATTATCAAATGTTTCCTACTGCTTTGAACATATTAATAAGGAGCCAATATACTTGGGTTGTAATCTTGACTCAATTCTGTGTAATTGTTTGCTAATTTGAGACGTAAATTTACTATCTGTTGTTTTCTATCTCCATCCATGAAACAGTGTAATGTTGCTATTATATTGAGATTTGTGGTAAATCCAGAATATGTCAGTTTCTTAAACAAAACTTTTCACCATAAAGAACAGTATCATCATCAATCATTAGCATGATAAAACTCAATAATACTTAAAGTCCCTGCTCATTGTAGCTTTATCCCTTGAAAAATTTAGGTATTGTATTAAGAGTACAAAGAGTGGACCTCCTTTTCTGGATCCTTATTACAGTGGAGATGCTTTCACGGTTTCTCTACTTACCACACTAGGCATAGGCATACTTTAAATATCACTTTTAGTGAAATAATGCCCCTTATATACCTAACCTGTCCATGATTTTTATTATAAAGGGTCATTGAATTTTGTAAAATGCTTTTGCTGCATTGAATGATGATTTGATATTCATCTTTAAGTCATTGTATGTGATAGATGACATTCATTGCCTTGTGTGTATTGAATCATCTACGGCATCTCTGAATGAAGCCAACTGTGTCATGATGAATGATCTTTTTGATGTGGTCTTGAATTCTAATGATTAGTAATTTAAGTAAGCAAAATTAATCAGCATGAAGATGACAATGCTGAGGGATACCTTCAGTATCAATGCCCCTGAAGGTGGTGTGGAGATGTTCTCTCCAGCTGTAGAAAAAGCCACAAGTACTCCACTCTTTTCTTATTGACACATAGAGGGTTTGCACTCTATTGTTATTGTATGTATACTTGTCTGTAGATATTTAGAGATGGAGAGATGAGTGATAGTGTGGTCATTTAAGGAATGCTTGTGTTTTCTCAGTCAATTTTTGCACATATAAGTTATGTGAGTTTAAGAAGGAGTTAATGTGTGTTGAGTACCTACAAAAAAAGTCTGCAATGCCTATGTAGGGCATCAGAATCATAGAATGCGAGGGAAGACAGAAGACCAAAAGAGGATTTTCTGTTTACCTTGTACCTTCTCTGGAAGTAGGTATATGACCATTTTTCTTCCTGTCATGATAATTATGATATGCATTCTTTTTTTCATTTTAAACTGTGATATGATGAAGCTGTGAGGTATCCCATGTCTTTAATTACAAAATTGGAGACACGAAGGCAATAGGATTTCTTAATGTTCATATGAAGTTAGGATAGCATAGTTGACAAGACCTGTCTGGGCCACAGGATGTAATCCTGTCTCAGAAGAAAAAAGTAAAGGCACACAAAAAACTAAATAAATTATAACTACATAAAAGTTATAGTGATAAAAAAGTATTAGTCAAGTCCTTGAAATACTCTCTTATGCTTAAGTTTTGTTTGTTTTGTTTTTTGTTTTTGTTTTTGTTTTTGTTTTTGTATTTTTTGGACTACAACATAAAGTCATGTTTACACTTTCCTGAAATGACATAATATTTGTACATTTGAAAAATAAGTACTAGATCTTATTGTTTTTGAAATATGTGAAAGTCAGCTGAAAAAATAACTTCCCAGTGCTCTATACTTAACCCCAGTAGAAGACATTGGGAATTATTTTGCTCCTTGTTTATTTTATTGCTACTATAACAGTTTTCTGAAAAAAACTGAAAATTCATGTCAATGTATTTTTTATGTTTTTGGATTCATTAGTTCACAGAGTAGAAATTTCAAAATATACTTTAATTGACAATTTTCATAGATAATCATAGAGTTATATATTAGATATAAAATATATTGAACTGAAAATATTAGCTTGAAATGGTAAGTTTTGTAGTGACTAGTGTATGTAGGTACTCTTCTGTACTCTCATATTTACTGATTTTAATAAATATATACAAATGATTCAATTTTATCAATATTCAGTTTACTTTATTAAGATTAGAATTTACTATTATAGAATATAAGGATTCACTCAAAAAGTTTTGTCAATCATTATTCCTGGTTGGTTAGACCCTTTCTAAGGCAGACTCCACTCCTAAGAGTAGTTGAGCATCATAACTGTATGCACTGGAGAAAAGAAGGAAAAGAAGAAAAAAGGAATATTCGAGTAGGTGGGTAGGGAAGTGAGACTGAAGAAGGAGTACAATGAAGGGCTTGAAGAGAATATGATCAAATATGTTGCATCAGATTCCCTATAAGGATTGTGGACTAGAGAGTACAAGGCAAGAGAACATATTTTCATAGTCAATAGTGGAATCTTCAAGATACTCAATTTGACTTTCCCAGTCTATACTTCTTACTTAGTTTTAAAAAGTAATAAAAATAAAAACTATGATAATGATGTTTACTCAATACTAAAAGTAAAAGATATTTAAACATTTAACATGATATTATTCAATTAATAAACAGTTCAGGCTGACAAAGAATTAATGAAAGGGTCATTTATAGATACTTTATTTTTAATTAAAGGGATAGAAGACATCAACTGCATACCAGTATTTAAAGCATTGTCACACACACACACAAACACTCCCTTACACACACAAAGAGATTTGATACACATGTACATAAATTCAAGAATCTAAGTAAATTAATATATAATTTAGATAACCTTTAGAGTACTTTTGCAAGCATTATTTTAGTATAATGGAACTTCATCTCATTGTGAAATTGTACAGTTCTCTTTGCCTGTCAGCATAAATGGCAAAGTGTAGTGAACATTAGGAAAAGTCTATACTGATTAGTACCCACGAGAAAATGACTAGTATCAAAATTTATAAAACTGTATTCCCAACATTTTGCTGCATACAGGAAACCCACCTCAGTGACAAAGACAGACACTACCTCAGAATAAAA
>NW_022196899.1:41460662-41500076 GCF_008632895.1 Mastomys coucha | reverse complement strand
AAAAAAAAAAAAAAAAAAACTGTATTCCTCTTTACTAATATATGTCTTGGAGCTATAGTCGAATTGATAAAAGGTAATTTGGAGAATATATATTTTCTTTGAGTCTTTGATAGTCTAGCTAATAGACTATACATCATAAAATAGCAATGACAATGTATTGAGTATGCAAAATGCCTGAATAATATATCAAGGAGTCTTAGTCAATATTTTATTGTTACAAAGAGAAAGCATAACCATAGAAACTATTAAGGGAGAAAGTATTAAATTCAGGCTTGCTTACAGTATCAGACGCAGTAGCATGGAGGGAAGCATGGCTGCACATGGACACGGTGTCTGTAAAGCAGCCGAGAGTTCTCTATTAGTAACAGGAAGGGAAAGCTACCTGGATTGGATTGGGCCCTTTAAACCTCAAAGTCCACATCAAGTGACACATTTTTTTACCAACAAGGCCACACCCCCTAATCTTTCAAAATTATACTATTCCTAATAATTAAAATGTGTGAGCCTATGGGAGCAGTTCTTATTCAAACCACTTTCAACTTCCTAGCCTCCCCCACCCCATGGACTTGTAGCCATATCAAAGAGCAAAAATATATTCAGTCTAACTTCAAAAGTTCCCATTGTCTGTAACAATCAATTTCAACACTCTCTAACAGTCCAAAGTTAAAAGTCTCTTGAGAGACTCATGCTGATCTCTTAATTGTAACACTTTGTAAAATCAAAATAAAAAAAAGCAGGTCACATACTTACAATAGATAGTGGCAGCCAATAGACATTACCCTTCCAAAAGGGAGTAATGGGGTATAATGAAGAAATAGTGCTCCAAAGCAAGATTTCAAAACAACTGGGAAAACTCTAGACTCGGCATCTCCATGTCTGTTGACAAAGGTCTCTTTAGGTCTCCAACTTCTTTCAGCATTGTTGACTGCAACATACTTCTCTCTTCAACTGTTTCCATATCCTGTTAGACTGGCTTGGCAGGTATCAACCAACTTTGGCATATACAGCATCTTGGGGTCTCCAACACAATCCATGCTTCACCTTCAGAACTTCATGCAATATCCTCTCTGGATTTTCAATATGGGGACACTCCTGACATGTGCCTGGCTTCAGCAGCTTACCTTAGATGATGAGGTAGATTCCACATTGTCATTTATTGCATACCTAACTCTATAAAACCAGAAGCATGTGACTGAAACTTGGCCTCCTTGTTCAAACACATTTTTATCAACTTCCTATTTATTATCATTTCCTGAACTTCTTAAGCTTTAAGAATCCCTAGTCACAAGTTGGAACCTTAAATGTGTGTCGTCTTGCCCTGAGTTCACTACTCCCTTTACTTCTTTTAGCATTAGGAATTTCTTAATATATTTTATCTCCTTGAGCAGTAGACTTGGCTCCTACATCATATTCCTGGTGCTCTTTTTTCTCTCAGAGTATACATTTTGCATTTTCCTTTGGTCACCATGTTTCTTTCCATTATAGATCTGCATAAAAGTGAACACTAACAACCATATGATATGGTCAATACTAAGCTATCTTGATGTCTAGTTATTTACAAGATCAGTCTCTAGGCCACTTGCTAATATTCTTCTCTTCTGAATCCTTTTGAGTCAGGCCCCCCTATATTTCACATTGCCCTCAACCAATGACCTCTATGATCCTACAAGGAGAGCTGATTAAGTATCATATAACCATCCAACTAATTTTCTTGTCCAAAGTCCAAAAGTTTTCCATATTCCTCCAACAAAGAGTGGTCAGGTCTTTTATAGCAATACCCTACTACCTGGTCTCAACCTCTGATTTAATCAGTGTTCTATTGCTGTGAAGGGATACCATGACCAGGACAGTATTTAATTGGGGCTTGCTTATTGTTTCAGCTATTTAGTCTTTTATCAGCATTGCAGGAAGCATGATGGTGTGTAGCCAGACATGTTGCTGGAAAAGGAGCTACCTCCACATCTTCAGGAAGCAAGAATAAAGAAAACTGCTGGGCCTTGCTTGGATGATGAAAACCTCAAATGTTTCCAGCACACCCAGAGTGATACACTTTCCCTAACCAAGCTACACCTCTTCATTCTTTCAAATAATGTAATCCTCTAATGATTCAATTATATAAGTACTGGAGGGCATTTTTATTAAACCATCACAGTTGATCTTCAGCTTTTATAGAATCTTAAAAATAGAAATTATATTTTAATTTTTTCAGATGTGAATTGGAAATGTTTTCATTTGGGTTAATAATTGATCTTAATCTATATATGTTGGACAAGGCAGTCTGTGTTCTAGTTGACAGAGGCATACTCCAAAGGCCCAGTAGAAAATTCAGCAAGGGACAGAACAGTGAGCTACACCCCAGGCATTAGGTGCCTGAGGTGAGCCCTACAAATCCATTATCCTGTGGCTAGACAATGCCCCAAGCTCCCAGTATTCTGGTTGGACTCCACCACCACAGTCATCTGACCACAGCCAGGTATGCCTGGGAACAACAAGGTAGTCCAGCCCACTATAAAAGTGGCTGCTTGACCTCCTTCTCTCGTTATCTCAAGTTCTTGCCTTCTTTCTTGTCTTTACTCTCACCCTGTTTCCTCTCTCCCCTTCCATTCCCCTCTCTCCAAGTGGCGACGGCCAGTCTCTACTTTTATATTCCCTCTCCCTCTCCCTCTCCCTCAACTCCCTCTCCTCCCTCTCCCTCCCTCTCTCTCCCTCTCCTTCCCTCTCTCTCCCTCTCCCTCCCTCTCTCAATGGCTTAGGCCTTCCCCTAGAGCTCCATCCAATCTCTCATAGGAAAGCCACCTAGTGTTTCTAGCCTCCAGATGGGACCAAGGACTCTCACTGGGCGCAAGAAACACCCAGCAAAACCACCCAGAACCTTCTTTCCCCACCCCTTTCCATTTTCCTTTCCGCACAAGGCCATTGCCACCCAGGAGCCCCTAGGAGTTCTCAGCTCTTCCGTGGTGTCCAGCGACACCCTGTGAAGCCCAAGAGCTAGAACCTGTTGTCCTTGTGAGGCCCAGGGACCCGGGACTGCTCCCTCCTACACCTGCAGTGTGGGATTCCATGGCTTCCCACAGCTGGTGCCATAGAGTGCTCGCTCAGCAGTCTCCTGTGTCCTCCTGCCCAGGTTCTCTGAGCTCTGGCAGGACACAGGTCTCTCCCACCCCTTTATTTCTCCACCACCTGGCACCCCACAAATATATAACACTTTTATAAAATATCTTTTATATCAGTTAATGATGAACTTATTTTTACGCCCATTATTCTCCTTTTTATATTTTATTCTTCATTGTTCATCTTAAAAATGATCCATTGGGTAGTTCATGGTAGATCACTCACTCTCAGTTTAAAATGTAAAAATCCATTATATCCACTGATACAAAAAATTTATTGTCAATGATAAAAGTAGGTTAATGGATCTAAACTTAGTTTCTATAGAAAAGTTTAGTTTCCTAGAAACACAGAAAAAAAAAAACATTTCCCATGTTCAAGATTTTCATACATTTATGTTTCTGTTCTCTGAAAATATACTTTTACAGTCAAGGAAGGTAATCTAAGCAATAAAGCAAAACTAAGATATAATATGAAATGTGATAATTATATATCTATTACATTAATAATGTGTTTTGCTAATGATAGCATCTTCTGTCTTCTGATCTGTATATAATGAAATGCCTTTGTTACTACTTTGTTTACTACACTATACTGATAAGTAGTTTGTAACTCTACTAACTATATTGGTCACTGATTTGTATAAATCCATTAATTCCTCTACATTTATATTTCAGTCTTAGATCTCATGCCCAACAGTATATGATGGCTTTCTTAAAATTTAAATTAATTTATCCAGGATATTGGAGGCTCAAATAGGAAGTCAGATGGGGGAAATTTGAACAAACTATGGAGTAATTATGAGTTAACATGGTGCCTTATAGGCAAGAGATTGGGTGGTTTCTTAAGTGAGTTAAATTCTTCAGTGTCATAAAGTAGCTTAAATTAACTTAGAAGAGGTTTGAATTTGCCCAAAGTAAGAAGAAAAAGGAGGAACCTATGGATGTCAGAGGACAGTCTTAAAAACAAACCAATTTGAGTTTTTGCAATACAGCTTTTATTGAAATATACCTTAGCAATTAGAGCAATTTTAGATTTTATTTCAGGTTTTGCACTTCAAATTTAGATAATTGATTTGTTAGATTTTTTTTCTGTGACATTCACAAATTACTACAAATTTAGGAATTTAACATATACCTATTTTCTTATAGATTTTAGGTCAGAAGCATGTCAGAGCATCATTGGACTGGACTTGCATGCAAATAGCTGCGTTTCTAGAGCCTACAGAGAGAAATCTATTTCATTGCAATGTCTAGCTGAGGGATTGTTGCACTTCTAGTTGCATGACACTTCACAATTTCAGAGCCAGTAATGTTTCACCTCTATTTTCCTTCTGCCCCAGCCTGGTTCCTTTCATGTTCCTCCTGGTCAACAAAATATTTTCATTGTTAAACTCATTGGAACATAACTGTATTAGAATTCCATAAAACATATATTAAAGTAAGAACTTATAGAAAAAAGTAATGTTAGCATATCTTTCAAATGTATAACTACTTATGTTTCTATGAGTGATAAATTCTGTCACTGCTCAATATGCATAGGTTCTATCAGAGCAATTTGCCATACTCTTAACTTGCTATCTTAATGCCTGCCTATAAGTATGTAGAATAACATCCATGGTTTACTCTGTCATTTCCAATGTCATTTCTAATAGTAGAATATAATTATATACATAGTATAACAATACCGAATTTTAAAAGAATACTTTATTTTCTATAACACAATAATATAAGAATATTGGATTTGGAATAAGATTGTATACTATTTTCAAAGCTTTATTACAAATAAAACATCTACCTAGAAATTTAAATTACATTTGCTTATTTATTCTTTTATTTATTTTGTTATGTATGAACACATTGGCATATATCCAAAGAACAGAGGATACTTTATGAGTCAATTACCTCCTTCCACCATTTGGGTTCAGGGCGTAAGAATTACTCCCATGAAGTTTTACCTACTGAGTCATCTCACTTGTGCTCAAAACTGTTTCAATAAAAGATTAAAACAAGAATAGAAATAAATTCTCAAGTATAATCAATGATAGTGAGACTTTAGACACAAATGAATTCAGTGAAATAAAAAAAGACTATTTGACAAGAATTGAATTCTGATTGAAGTAGGTCTGACTGACAGGTGATTTCTGTTGCTAACTGGGCATCCATGTGTTTCTTTTCAGGGAAAAAAACCCTTGTTTGCTTAGATTTCTTTGCTGACTTGTTATGACCTCCCTGACCTCCAGAATATTTAATTTAGAACTTCAAGATCCAGAATTCAATAAGCCTTCAGGGAGGATTCTATAGACAGTGTGAATATGATGTCTACTTCTTATTTATAGCGTTTGTCTTAAACAGATAACTAAATAAGAAATTGAGTATCTAGTAGAAGACTTAGAGTGTCAAGAGACTTCTATGCACACTATGCCAAATTAGACTTCCTTAATGTAGGAACCACTTTGATCCTGGATGACTGGATTTACTATGTTTGTGGGCACAAACTCTATTTTGTCCCATAATTAGCTAAAATGTTTATGTCATTTCAGTTCACAATTAACAAATGATGGCCAATTAGTTCTTGGCTATTAAATGGTACTGAGTGGTATACTGGTTAATTTATGGAATTACGTTTTTAATGAATATATAAGCTCCTTCTCATAGAACCTCATGTTTGCACGATGAGCACTAATATCAATAATTGGAAAACAATATACAAAATTAGATCACTAATTAGGAATTATGAACTATGGAATAATTAAATGCTGTTTTATGTATAAATGAGGAAAATAAAAATGCATTTGTGGAACTAGAAAAGAGAAATTCATTTAGATAAACCATAGGAAATGGAGGAATAAAAGATAATTGGTGGTGATAGGGTGAATGTATAACTGGCCATAAAATTAGAAAGTAGAGAGCATAGGATATATTTGGACCATTGAGAATAAACTTCAGTTAAAAATTTAAATTTACAGAGACACATTGAGAAAGATAAGTTTGGCTAGGCTCTGTAGACTGGAATGGCCTTTAAGGTGTAGAGATACACCTGCCTCTGCCTTCCAGTGCTGGTTTGTTAGAAAACTTGGAATCCATCTACCTCAAGATCTAGCTATACCACTCCTAGACATATATTCAAAGAATATCCCACATGTTCATAGAACAGTTATTTGTAATATCTAGAAACTGAAAACAACTTAGATGTCCCTTAACAGAAAAATGGATAAAGAAAACGTGGTACATTTAAACAATGGAGTATTACTAAACTATTAAAAAGAACAACATCATGAAAATTACAGGCAAATGGATTGAACTAGATGGAACTTATAAGTGGATCTTAGTTGTAAAGTAAGGAATAACCAGGCTATAATCTATAACCAAAGAGTAGCTTAATAGCAAGGAGGACTCATCTGGGGACTTATGAAATTTCCTGGGAAGGGGATATATAATAGACATCAAGGGGTGGGAGCATGGGAACATAATGAGGGAGGATAAGAGGAGAGCGTACTGGGTGAAATAACAAGAATTCTGGGTTATCTCTGGGGTTATCTAGAAACCTAGGGTTATGGAAACTTTCAGGAATCTAAGGGGATGACCCTAAATAAGACTCTTACACAAAATTTCCAATGGAGGACTTGAGACACCAACCCAGCCACTAAATCTTTGACCCACATTATGTCCTGACTATCAGATGTTCTGGGTTAAAGTGTACCATGGAGGCTGTGGAAATGGCCAATCAATGAAAGACACCGCTTGAGATTAGTGCCATTAGAGCCCACTCCTGACATTGCCTAAAAGGCCATGAACTAAACGAAGATAGAAAGAAGGAAGGAAGGAAAGAAAGCAAAGAAAGGTAGAAAGAAAGAAAGAAAGAAAGAAAGGAAGAAAGAAAGAAAGAAAGAAAGAAAGGAAGGAAGGAAGGAAGGAAGGAAGGAAGGAAGGAAGGATGAAATGCCTAGATGCCTGATGATATTATTCCATTATATTCACAGATTGATGCCTATCCCAGTTTCCATCAGGTTTCATCTAGCAACTATTGGAAATAGATCCAGAGACCCACAGCCAAACATAAGGTGGAGTTTGGGAAATCCTGTCAAAAACAGCAGGAAAGTCTGGACAGTCAGAGGACACCACAAGACAACCCACAGAATCCACTGGCCTGAGCATATAGGGTCTCAATGGACTGAACTGCAACCACCCAGCCTGCATGGACTAAGCTAGCCCCTCTGCATATATGCTACATTTGTGTAGCTTGGTTTTCCATGGGATTGCTAACTGTGGGGTCAGAGGGTGTTACTGAGATTTTGCTTGCTTTGGGGATATTTTTCCTCATTTTAAATTGCCTTATCCAGTCTCAATAAGAGCAAAGGTAACTAGTATTACTGCATCTTGATTCACCATGTTTGGCTGATATTCATGGGAGGCTGGACTTCTCTGAATAGAAATGGAGCAAGACTGAATAGGAATGGAGGGACAAGGGGAAGTGGACAGAGAGACTGGCAGAAGAGGAGGAAGGGGAAATTGTGGTCAGGACGTAAAGTATATTAAAAATCCAAAAATTCAAAGAATGACTAGGAAAAATATTAGACCACTAGAGGAACTGATTTAATCTACCCAAACACTAAAGAACTTGAGAAAATCATGATGTTTAATAAAATATCATTCATGGATTTTGAGATAGGGCTGTAGAGGGGCTGTTAACCTAGGAACTCAATTCACTGAGAAAAGGATTGCAAAATCATAGACTCCTTGAAAAACTTAGTGAGATCCCAATATTAGAAGAAAAAGTTTAAAAATCAATCCCTGGGGATACTGATTAATGATAACTAATATGAAAAGCAGGGCCCTGGCTTAAGTCCTCAGTAGCAACTAAGAAGAAAATAATGTGGGTGTATGATGCATGTTGTAATCTTTACTTCAAGGAACCAACATGGATATGTCTACATTCTAACACATTAGTGGTTATGAGAAAGACACACAGACTAAATCCACATAGGAGACATTTTGTACGTAGATAGAAAAAAATGAAACCATTAACAAGGTGACTCCAGCTAGGTTAGTGGTAGGGCATCATTACATGCCCATGATCCTACAGGGTATTATTAGTAACTTATTGGTTACCCAAAGGCCAATATCCATATCTGAGGAGATTGGATAAGTTCCCACCCTTGTGTCCTTTAATTGTCTGGGGAATGAAAATCAGACTACTAGCAGGGATAAACTGACTAGTTACGAAGAAAGAAACAAACATGAAAATGTTTTCCTAAACAAAATTCAACATAATTATTCATGGTTTGCTTTTAATGTGAGAATTCAATTATGGTCTCTTTGTAAATATGACAGAGTTTAAGTTATGACATCCCCACAAAGTTCTGCTTTGTCTCCTTCATTTCCAGACTGTGTTAAAGAAAACTTTCTACAGATTGCTAATTTTAAACATTGTCTCAGCCTAGGAAGAAAGTTCAATACAGGTGGAGAAATCTGGACATTAAATATTTAAGCACTTTCTGTTAATTTTGATCACATATTTCTCATTTATTAGATTAAATTTGTATTCACATAGTGTGTATGTGTGTCAATGTGCTGATTATTCTGTCTGTTTTGCAAAACAATGGTTTCATAATCTATTAAAGTTCTTAGAGAAATAAAAGTTATATTATTTCAAGTTTAGGAAATTCATATAAAGAAAATGCCTTTTATATTTGCAAAATCAATGCACATGTTATCCAGAAAATCTACATATTATGCATAATGGTACTCAATTCAACCTAACAGCTTAGTGTTCATGATATCGTAGTTTATCAAGACACTGAGACATTTATGAAGACATTTCCTATATCAAGTCCATATTAGTTTCTTGTGTTTTCCCAGCTTTAGAGAGGCACATGAATATGAGGAAGGAAGTGAGGAGGTTGTCTCCTAAACTTACAGTCAGTAGTTAGTGGTGTTTTTTTCAGAACAGGGACAATGTCTAATTTATTGGCAAGAGTGTAGGTGCTAATTTTGCTTAGAAATGAAAAGAACAAGTGTTTACCAATTAAATCAAGCAGCTGCTTTCACAGTCAGTGTTACTAATAGCTACCAACAAAACTCCAAGCCATTTCTCTAAATTGTTTAATGAACTGCTTTTAATATGGTGTAAACTATAACCCTGATTCCTTAAAAGTGCTGGGCTGGGGCTTAGTTATTCAACTTTAATTGACCTCTCAGTGGCTTCTCTGCACTTATTATGGTAGGGGAGAACAGGGCTTACACAGTGCACTGAACAGAGATTTGCATAACTGTGTAGTTAGACACTTGCCTGCTGCTTAGAATCTGTGATTGGCATTCATATTCATAGTCTTTTGTGCATTCAACCACTTTCTGTGTTTAGGATATTTTAAGCTGTGTGTTTAAGTTATAAAAGACAGTACTAGCCCACTCATTCTCTCCTATCCATTGTTATCTAAATTGCTTTCACAGCTAATGAAAATGACAGACAAAGACGAAAAACTGTAAATGGAATCTCTACTCTTCTTAGCTAAGTGACTCAGTGCTGCACTTATTGGAAGCTGTTTAGACATCTTTAAATTTTTACAATTAATAAAATACTGAAAGGTTTGATGTCAGCCCATCTAAGCTTAGGCCCAAGAAGCATCCATCTCTTTAGAAGACTATAAAGTGAATAAAATGGCCTGTTGAGTTCAGTATCATTATTGTCTATTTCTGGACAATGTGCAGAAATTATAGGTATACAAATAATGACACATCCTTCACTGGCATGGTCTTTGGGAAAAAGCTTTGTATCTGGTTTGGGGGCCTCTAGGATAAAATAATACATTTTATGCACATTTAAATTATATTGTAAACTCACTGGAGATTATACATAATAAATTGAGTATAGTCATAAAACCAATAATAACAAATTTTATTCATAATATACATTGTAATTCTGAATATCATTTCAGTGTGAAACAGTAACCACATGGTTTTATCAATTTAAAATTCTCCAGTGAATGAATTTAAAGTTATATTTCATTTTCACTTAAACTGTGGTACATAGAAAATAAACCAAACAATCATAGTATTTTTCTTTAATTAAAAATAAGTTTATTTTGTTTTATGAAACTGTTAGAGATACTTATTTTTTTCATAGTGGTGATAAAGCAATGATTAAAGTCAATGTGGTCCTGAAATTTACTCTTAGCAATGGACATTAGGGAAATATTAAGGGGACTTGAATTGTGGCATGCCCATACAGAAGTAGCTTTTAAGAAGTATATCCACAAAGGTAAGCATTTAGTTTCTTTCTATAAATTTGTTTGATATTCCTAAAGAAAAACTATACCATGGGATTTCTTTTGTTGCAAATCCTCTTTGGTAGTTTCAGTACATACATTGCATGGCTGAAGAGGTAGCTCAGAGGTTAACAGCCTCTGCAGAAGGGTACAGAAGAACCCTGCAGAGATGTGGTTTCAACTCCCAGTACCCAGATGTCAGTTTACAATTGTCTGTGATTTCAGGCCCAAGTGATTGGACATGCTCTTTTTACCTCTGCAGGCACTGCACAGGCAAAATGCAAAGATATACATTCAAGAAAAATTTATGCACATGAAATAAGTACAAGTAAAATTAAAAGATATATATATATACATATATATACATATATACGTATATATATGTATATATATATACGTATATATATATATATATAGTGTATGTGTGTACACTGTCCTACTTACTGCAAACTCTGGACCCCCCCACACAAATGAGTTTGTCACACTTTTTGGAATGTTATGGACACATGGTCACATGTAGCCATCATTTCCCATCTTCCATGTTCCATAGCTTATGCTGTCATGCTGGAAAGATATTCAAGCAAACTCTCAGCACCAGTGATGGGAATATCTTCAAGATATTCCAGGAATAATCATTTGAGAGAAAGATATGCTGTGCAGAGAACACAGGACACTGAGCATGTCCTGATTGTGCAAAACCTGTGGTCTGATTGGGTGGGTGGTGGGTGGTGGGGACATCCTCATGGACACAGGGGATAGGGGAGGAGGTATGGGATGTGGAATAGTTGGAGGGTGGACTGGGCGGTAATAAAATGTAGAGTGTAAATAAATAAATAAATAAATAAGCTACAAATCTCTTCCATTTCAACATTTTGCAAGTCATAACTTTTACTACACTTTCTTAACCAGCTTTATGAAACTTCTACACACTTAAGTCACTCTTGTGAGAAATTAGTAACTTTCTTGAATTTTTTGTTTTTTACTTTCATACCAAAATTTTAGATTCTTTAGAAGACCTGAATTATGGTATGTTAAGTTCTTAACAGACTCCTCAGTAGGAAGACATTCTAGTTCTTGTAAACACTTGAACATCTTAAGTCATAAAATAAATCCATATTGTGTTTCTTGAAGATTACCCAGACCAGTGATATAGTGTTAGAATTAACTACTGAACTGGAAAATCTAAGCACCTCTATCTGCCTTGTGTCACAGGATAACAGCCTCAGTGCTGGTGTCACTTACAGTACATCAGACACTAGCAGCACTGTCACCAAATAAGCATTGTCTAAAAGCTTTCGTAATGCCTATTATCACATCAATAAACATACAAAAGAAGATAGGTAAGGCATGGTAAGCAGCGGCCTGAGAATGCGCTCATCTTCCCAGCACTTGTGTTGATAATTTGCTTGATTATTGCTCCCATGTACCAGCAGAACTGTTACTTGTTTTTAACAAGTGGAACATGGAAGATGTGAAATTATGACTGCACATGACTGTGTGTATATGACTTTGCCAATAAAGTGTATATTGATGCACTATTATTACCTACATGTCTTCAGAAAGCAGATAGTTGTATAGACAAGGTCCAAATGAGAAACGCTGAAGGTGAGTTTCTGCTGATAGCCAACGAAGAGCCAAAACCGTCTGAAATCTTGAATTCTCACAAGTATCTTTCTTGTTCCACAGCCATAAGAGCTTAAGAAAAGGTCCTTCCAACAGGCTGCAGAACTACCTCAGGGAGCAATGACTTTAAATGCATAGAAGAACCCACATGAAAAAAAAATAGATAGTAAGTTATGCCCATTATAACTGTGCCTTGGAAAGATGGTTAGTAGAGGCAAAATTCCAAGAATCTCATTGGCAACTTCTGCAATTGACTTTCAAATGAGTTCAACATTCTGATGACACCTTGCTTACCGCTTTATGAGATAGAGAAAATGGACTCAGCTGTTCTATTCTAAGACTCTTGACCCACAAAAACTATAGTTAATTCACATTATGATAAAGCAGCAAGTTCAGATATCATTGTTATGATGCCATAGAGCTTGTATAGTCAGTTAAAAGATGAGCAGTTCATTAGTTCAAAAGCATAGCTTATGTTCTGTGTCACTGTTGCTAAACCAACCACTTCAAATTTAGTGATTTGAAACCAGGATCATTAACTTTTGCTGATGGACTAAATCAGTACACTTGACAAAATCCAGCTGCTCTATTCTGCCTGTTTACATAGCACCCAGTTGAGGAGGATTTGTTCTTAATGCTCCATCAAAGCTTGACTCACATGTCAGGTGCTTGTATGGAGAGCTGAAGCCAGGGCACCCATTTTCTCAATACTGTCCCTGCTTCTCTCAGCAGAAACTTGGTTTACTAGCCTGCTAAAGAATCCACAAGACACTTATAGACAAGGAATAAAATCTAAGGCTGGGGAAATACCCCGATGAGTGAAGTACTCACTGAAAGATGTGACAACTTGAGTGATCTAGAACCCACATAGAAGTTGGATGTGATGGCAAATATTGGTAACACCAGTGCCTCTCCAATGTGCAGAAAATACATGAATGAAAATTACACATCAAAGAAGGAGGAAGAAATGGTGTTGGAGCAGGAGAAAATTATATGAAAGAAAGAAAAATTGAAAGGAAGGAAGGAAATAAATAATGAGGGGAAAAGAAAGGATGAAACCTTAGAAAAGAAGACCCACAATCTGTCTCAAAGAAAGGCCCTATGTTCATGGTGTTCTACATAGTCATGACAATAAAGGCTATATGCAACATTCAATGCAAATCAAAATGATTACTTCTAAAGTAGTTACAAAATATGAATCTTTATTTGTTCCAAGATTCCTAGATTCCCCTACATTATACTGGCTTTGGGAAAGGATACAATTTTTGATAAATTTTTAATTTCCCATTTGATTAAGTTTTATATAAGAACATGAGACACACAGAACAATGGTACTTGTTGCTCTCTCACTGGCTTCCCAGAAGGTAATTGACTCCATTAAATGAGTTTGCCCTCTAAGTTTATACCCAAAATACAAAAGGTTCATTTTCCATTCCTAAAGTCATCACAATTATTATTGTATGACTTTCCAAAATACAAAGAGAGCAATACATAACTCATAATAAACACATCTCCTGTGAACTTCTTGAACTGACACTGGCTTTTGCAAATGAGCCCAACTACAAATCCAAGTAAGCCTTAGAATTATAGCAGTACGTTTTACTTGATGTAAGTTAAGTAAATTATTAAGAGTTCAGTTTTGTCTGTTTTATGAGGATCCAGGCTTGGGAGGTATTGGCAGAAAAAAATTGTATCCATTTCCCAAGGAAAGCCAGTGTAATGTAGGGGAATCTAGGAATCTTGGAACAAATAAAGATTCATATTTTGTAACTACTTTAGAAGTAATAATTTTGGCTTGTATAGAATGTTACATATAAAGCATTTATTGTCCTGACTATGTAGAACACTCTAAATTCTTATATCAATAAAGCACGGAATACCTTGAAATTCCTTTGACCATGATGAGAAGTAGGGTAATTTTGGAAAACTGTAAATACTCCCATTTGCTCCATTTTCTGAGCTCTTTTAGTTAAGTGTTTAGCTAGCAGGAGAGCTTATTATCCTACATATCTATTTTATAGAATTTTACTTTTAATTTATACATTTTATGAAGCATAAATTTAGAGACATTCCATCCCATCTGTTCTTCTGTTTCCCTAGTATATTTGGGAAACTATATGAATTTTTATCTTCTGCAGTGATTAGAGTGTGTCTAAGCAAGATTTCACCCATGGGCCACAAGACTAAAAAAGAATAATATTAATTTTAGAGTAATTGTTCATGCCTTTTATCTCAGTGACATTTGAATTTTAAGTGTTATGTTTCATTTCTCAGTTGTAACACTTGACCTGATGTTTTAAATTACAGCTCTGTAGCATTCTTTATTGATTTGACACAGGCAGCTCTTCTGCCTCATGCATGTAAGGTGGCTAGAATGGTCTCTGCATGTTGTCAAGAGGTTTTGTAGTCATTCCAAGACAATCATGATTTCTTTTGATATTGAAAAGAAGTATAGGATTTAGATATAAAGGAAACCAAATGCTTTGAGACAATAGATGCTGGATCCATTGCATTGAGGAAGGATGTGAAACTGTATTCAGTGATATAAATTTCTTGAAATCTCAGATAAACTATAGCTGAAGAGTTCACATCATGGAGAGGAAAGAGATCTGAGTTTTATGGCACCTCCATGTCAACCATGCTTTCTTCTCCTCACTACGCCTTTTTTTTTCTATCTGTGCTGTCACTCTAAGAAAGCCACCTGACATCTTGTTTCACATATACAGCACAATACATTTCCTGATTCCTCAATGAATCAATGAATTCCCTCAATGAAGAGAGAAAATATACTAAAGGAAATTTCAATAAAAATAATGAGATAAGTCTAACAAGATTATCTGAAACTTGATGTCTTTGTAGTTATAAGTTGAGTGCAATATCTAAGTCCATCTCTTACTGGTAACTTATTTAAACAATCTAGCAAGACTAATAGTGACCTGATCTTTTATTATTATTTTCAATAAAATATACTTACTTTGACAAGATTTAAATTTGGAGCTATTAACAATATCTTTGATGCAATTTCATGTGTTTGTTTTTTACCTGATTAGCTATTTTACATGTTTTACATGGATTTAATCACTACTTACTGTTTGCACTGCATTTTTATTAATTTATTACTTCTGTTTATTGGTTGCTGTTCGCATTGATTGGCTGGTTGTTGTTTTTCTAGAAGTCTCTGATAGCCACACAAAACTTTGCAGTTTGTGAGCCAGGTATAGTCTACTATATTGACAGTCCACAATAGGAACACAACTAGGTGGATTATCATATAGTTGCATATATTTCCCATCTGTTTTGGGGGCTGATGGAAGCAATCACCTCATGAGAGTATGTGCAGGAAGGACAGCTTCTCATGCTCTCAAATCCTGGTAAGCATTTAGCACCCTGATACAGGACTGAAACTGAATCTTTCAGTGATTCACAGTTCTCATGAGTAAAGTTCAGGGTAGATAGATATCTTAGAGATTGATCCTAACACTGACATCAGGTTCAGGACTATCTTGTTCTAAAGTTCTTCTCTGGTGATAAAATCAGGACATAGACACTTGGGATAAGGGATAGCTGATGGCTACTTTTGGTGTCAGTTTGACTACATATGGAATTAACTAAAACTCAAGGAGCTGGATATACCTGAGAGAGATTTTTATTTTTATTTATTTATTTATTTTTATTTTTTTGTTTTTTTGAGCTGTGTAGCCCTGGCTGTCCTGGAACTCACTCTATAGACCAGGCTGGCCTCAAACTCAGAAATCCGCCTGCCTCTGCCTCCCAAGTGCTGGGATTTAAGGCATGTGCCACCACAGCCCAGCATTTTTCTTTTTTTTTTAAACATAATTTTTTTTATTAATTCTTTGGGGATTTTACAATAGGAAATCTGATCATACTCATTTTCTAGTCCTTCTATATCTCCCTTCTTACTCTTGAGACTTCCTCCCAATAACAACAACAACAACAACAACAATAACAAAACTAGCAAGAACAATATCCAACTCAAATTTGTGTTATCTATTACTCACTGGAGCATGGTCAAACTCTCAGTGGCCTGTACCTTAAATAGACCGGGATCATTCCCCTCCTGCACCCTTACCTGAATTGTGGACATCATCAATTTTAAAGATCTAACTTCAGCATGTTTATCACACTTTTAACAATGTCTAGGCTGTTAATGGTGTTACTTTTTGGTGGGTGAAGGTATAGGCAATAATAAGGGTTGTCACTGAAGTCCTCCATCTTTTTCAATTGTGTATTTGCAGTCATTGATATCACTTTAAAATAAATTCCTTGCTCTTTACAGTCAAAGGGAGCATGGATCATGGACTTCCACACAATTTCAGGGAACAGCACAGATCTCGATTAGGCCTCCTCCTAGAGTAGAACCACAGACTCTGACAAGACCCTTCAAGGCAGCTGAGATCTTGGACATCACCAAGGACTCAGGTATTAGCACAGGCTACTCACAGCAATATGACAACTGGAGGCAGCACAACCAACAGACATCAACATGGCTTGCAGCTTCAGGCTGCAGGCTGTGAAGACCATGGATATTCATGTGGCCTTTGAGGGATTCACAGGCCATGGAATCAACCCAGATCCTAGTCACAGTAGGACTATGGGCCCAGACATGGTAACCAGTGACAATATAGAGCTAGAAATCCACCATGGCCTCGGGTAGCAGCACAGATGACTCACATCAATATCCCCCTGTGACAATATGGATCACAAACATCAAGATACATTCTAAATGTAGATACTTTGAGGTGGGAGGATATAGCTTAAATCTGGGCCATGCCTTCTGGAAGAAGGTAGTCTTTGTGCTTTGCCTGTTCACTCTCACTCTTATCGGCAATCCATTCCTTCGCTGGCCCTTAGAGCCTACTTTTTCAGAATACCAGTGTCTCCTGAAAACCACAGTAGACATCCAGCCTCATGGACTGAATAACTACTGGATTCTAGCACTGTGAACAGAGAGGCAGGCATTGATGGAATAGTCAGACCATAATCCTTTTGTTCTATGACTACCTTATGTGCTTCTTTAACACATAGACTGTGGCAGATGAAGTTCAATATCCTGACCTGTTCTTGTTCTATTTTTCAGGTTTCCAGGTCAGCTGTTTTAAATAGTGGATTCCCTTTCATGATGGCACTGGGCCACAGACTCCTGAGCCAAGAAAGGTAGTGAAATGGAATTCTGTTTTACTGCTGTCTAATTTCCTCAGAGGAGTCACAGACTCAGCCAAATCTATACTAATTTTTGGAATTTCTAGAACTGAGGGCCTGGGCTATGTTTTGAGGTACTGTCTTTTTTTTTTTTTTCTACATTGCTCTCTGGCTTATGCTTGTGCTGGGCAGTCTCTTACCCTCCTCCTTCAATGGGCTTCATAGCACTTCCATGGTGTTGCTTTCTCCCTTATCCTGAGGCTTCCTCCTCTTTCTCTGCCTTTTCAGCTCCTTAAGTACTGCTTTTGTGAACTGGTTACTACTTCTGTATCTTCCTTTGGAACGGACTCTAATATTTCTTATCCTGGCTCCTCTCCTTCTTCAGATATGTCTTTCTCTCGTTCACTATTTAATTCACTAATAATTTATTTTTGAAGGATTATGGCTCGTATATAATGATCATAACAAAACTGGATTTAAAATAAGGATTATCCTATGGGATCACTATAAAATGTATTTTATTCAGTCATAAGTTGAGATTTAATTTATCCTTTTTAATAAGTAATGGCAAATTTCCCTTGGTTTTTGGCAAGCTAACTGACAGTGAAAATTATGTGAATTAATATGTTCAATGCCTTTCGTTCATTACATTTGAGCATTTTGAGTAGTAAGTACTCCATGGTATAGTTTTCTCGTATATTACTTGATCTGAGAGTTTTATAAACTTGTTTTTAATGTTATAGCAGGGAGCAAGTCGAAAGTATATTAATCTCTCACAAGGTTACTAGATATCCAGCAGAGTAGTTAATGTTTTAACTTAAGCTAAGTAATTTTCTTTAGTGTATTCTGTGCATTCAACTGAGTATCTTACAAAGAATAGAAACAACAACAACAACAACAACAACTATTTCCTGAGAGGCTGAAGGACTTGTACCTGGCATGGAAGGCTTCTCTCATTTTGTCATTTCCTGGTAGAAGTCAAAGGCTGAGACAATAAATCTGAAATGGAGACTATAGGAGCAGCCAACTCCATCCTTATATTCAGACTTCAAGGGTGATGAGATGGCTTGGTGATTGAAAGGATAATGGGAAAGTGTATATCTTAAGTCCCAGTGATAGAGGCCTTGATACTTAAGATAAAAAAGTACCTTGTTGGCTGCCTGCCTCTCTGAACAAATGGCCGTCCCTTTCTCAGGAAATAAGGCAGAGAGGAACACAGAAATACACAGGACAATGTATCTCTGACCTCTATGTGTGCATACATATTAAAGCATATGAAGATATATCATCCTACATATGTACGCAGAGGCACACATATGTGTGTGTCTTAGTCAGGGTTTCTATTCCTGCACAAACATCATGACCAAGAAGCAAG
The DNA here is from genome assembly GCF_008632895.1 of Mastomys coucha. Classification (NCBI taxonomy): domain Eukaryota; kingdom Metazoa; phylum Chordata; class Mammalia; order Rodentia; family Muridae; genus Mastomys; species Mastomys coucha. Next base: position 41,481,543 of record NW_022196899.1, on the reverse strand, counting down.
TTGGGGAGGAAAGGGTTTATTCAGCTTACTTCCACATTGCTGTTGCTCACCAGAAGAAGTCAGGACTGGAACTCAAGCAGGTCAGGAAGCAGGAGCTGATGCAGAGGCCATGGAGAGATGTTCCTTACTGGCTTGCTTCCCCTAGCTTGCTCAGCCTGCTCTCTTATAGAAGCCAAGACTTCCAGCCCAGGGATGTCACCACCAACAAGGGACCCTACCCCCTTGATCACTAATTGAGAAAATGCCCCACAGCTGGATCTCATGGGGGCACTTCCCCAACTGAAGCTCCCTTCTCTGTGATAACTCCAGCCTATGTCAAGTTGACACACAAAACCAGCCAGTACAGTGTGCTAGTATTTAATAAAGAAAAGTTCTCCTCACAAATAATGAATCTACTCTATGGTAATAAAATCAGCCCATTTATGAGGGTGGAACTCTGCCATTCTATTCAGCTCTTAATGTGCTGCCTTTCAACATAATTAGCAAAGAGATTACATTTTATACACACAAATTCTGGGAAATACATCTAAGCAGTAAAAGTAGTTAACTATAAAGTGTGTGTTTGTGTGTGTGTATGTGTTTTTATTTTAGACTGTCATTTAAACATTTCTGTTATTTTGTGATATCAAATTTGAAAGTGTTGTTTTCTAATTTATATTAATTTATAATGTCCTATTATATATTTATAATGTACTATTATAAATACAATTTTGCTGTTTCTGATGAATGGTATGTAGTCTTAATAATGTTTGTAGCTTTATCACATTTCATGTAAAATTCAACAGCATTGTGGATATTGATTTTAATCAAATATAAATTATTGCACAAATAATAACTTAAGAGTACATACATATTAATACATACCTACTAATCTCAAATCTAGAGACAGGAATAAGTATCATGTTCACATTAAAGCAGTAGATCTCATAAAATTTCCAGCACCCGCAGCGCTCTCCAAACATTTTTTGTGAGTCTCAGTGGGCGAAACACTCTCATTTTCACAGCAGTTCACAATAGTTTTACCTCTGTGCATCACCCAGCCTCTCATTCTGTTGTCAGGTGCTATAGGATATGCATTATCCCAATGCTTTGAATGAAAGAAGGTGAGAATCCAGATGGCTTGCTTTAATGGAGGCATTAGGAGAGATTTGAAAAAACTGTGAAGCAATTTAATATTTTACTGTTTTTTCTTTGCCTAGAAAATTGCATTTATTTTTTATTAGCTCATGAATTTATTACTATAAATAAGTAAATACATAATAATAACACAATTTAAAATAATAGGCATGTAAATAAAAGCTTTTTCAGTTTATATGCCTAGTGTAGTGAATATGAGTCTCATAGAGCAAAACTCCTTGTTACAGGGAAACTTTTTTCCAGTAGCTTGTTGTAATATATGTCTCTGTGAAGCAAAATGGAATAAGTCAAATAATCTAAATGTTTAGTCCAAGAGATTAAAAAGAAAAAAACAATGTAAATAAGGGAGTCATAATGTAACCATTCAGACCAATATAGAATAAATGAGGGAAGTCTTAGGAAACAGCACAAAGAACAGGTATAAGAAAGTACTGGTTTTTCAAACAGAAAAACAAATATTTACATCTGTCTACATTAATGAAAATAGGAAGATAGAAGAGATACAAATGGTACTGTGGTAATTTGATTGAGAACGCTCTATAAGATCATATATTTGAATATTTGGTTCTCAGTAGATAGAATATTTAGGAAGGATTATGTGATTGATATGATCTCATCAGAGAAGTTCTGTCACTGGGGTTCAGCGTTGAGATTCCAAAAGCCTATGCAAATTTCAGCTTCCCCTCTGTCTGAAACTTGTGATTCAGATGCTAGCTCTTAGATAGTACTCCACTAACATTCTTGACAAGAATTATAGAATTTGTATATATAAGTAAATGAAAATATATTTGTGTTAATAAATTGGAAGAACAATTATTACTGAAATGTTCACACTAACCAAGACCACATAATGCTGTACCTATCAGAATCCATGTTACTGATTTTGAGCAAAAGTGGGATCCAGCTCAAGGGAAGGCCTTAAAACACTATTTCAGAGGCTATCGAGAGCTCACAAAAAGGGACCTATCATGACTGCCCTCTGAAAGACCCAACAAACAGCCAAAAGAGTCAGAGGCAGATGTTTGCACCCAACCAAAGGACAGAAGCTGCTGACCTTTGTGGTTGAATTAGGGGAAAGCTGGAAGAAGCTGAGGAGGAGGACAACCCCGTAGGATGACCAGCAGTCTCAATCTGGACCCTCGAGATCTCTCAGATATTGGAACACCAACCAGGCTTCATGTACCAGCTGATATGAGGCCACCAACACATGTACAGCAGAGGACTGCTGCATCTTGGTTTAGTCAGAGAAGATGCACTTAACCCTCAAGAGACTGGAGGGACCAGGGAGTTTAGAGGTCTGATGGGGTGGGGGATGAGGACATCCTTGTGGAGACTGGGGAGTGGGGAGGATGTATGAGAAGTGGAAGAGTTTGAAGAGTGAACCTGGTGGGCAATAAAATCTGGAGTTTAAATAAAAAGAAAGAACAAACAAACAAAAAAGAAAAAAATGATGCTTAAATTTTATGAAATTCCGAAATAGACCCAGAAGAGAAACCAACTAGAATAAGAAGAAAATCTAGGAACTTCGTACAATTTTTAATCATGCCTTAAGATTTTACTCAAGGCATCACAATAGTAGTATAAAATAACAAACATAAACTTAAAAAATGGAAAAAAAATTTATAATACATATATACATATGCATAATACATATGCAATAACTTGCAGTCAATTGCTCTCCATCAACATTTCTACAAAATTACTACACTAAAAAGCTGTTTAAAATTATCTCTGGTTGCAATCCCACCAGCAGTGGAGGAGATTTCCTCTTTTTTTACATCTTTGCCAACATGTGCTGTCATCTGAGTTTTTGATATTAGCCACTCTGATTGATGTAAGGTGTAATCTTAGGGTCCTCTTTCTGATGGCTAAGGAGGTGAATATTTCTGTAAGTGCTTTCTAGCTATTCAAGATTCCTCTGTTGGGAATTCTCTGTTTAGTTTTATACCCCATTTTTTAATTGGATTTTGGTTTTTTTGAAGGTTAGCTTCTAGAATTATTTATACATTTTAGATATTAGCCCTCTGTTGTATGTAAGGATGGTGAAGATTTTTTCCCAATATGTAAGCTACCAATTTGTCCTATTGTCCTTTGTGTTACAGAAGCTTTCCAGTTTTATGAGGTCCCATTTATCAATTCTTGATCTTAGAGCTTGAGCCATTGGAGTTCTGTTTAAGAAATCGCCACCTCCAACGTGCTAATGAGTTTGAGGCTCTTTCTCCTGTTTTCTTCTACTAGATTCAGTGTATCTGGTTTTATGTTGAGGCCCCACCAACCCTTTTCTTTCATTTTTATTTACTGAGATTTTTAAAAAATTGTTATTGGTTATTTTATTTACATTTCAAATGTTATCCCATTTCCTCTCTGAAAACCCCCCATTCTACCTCCCTTCTCTGCTTCCTCCTGGAGGGTGCTCCCCCAACTACCTACTCAGTCTTGTCACACTGCCCTGGCATTCCCCTACAGTGGGTCATAGAGCCTTCACAGGACCAAGGGCCTCTCCTGCCATTGATGACCGACTTGGCCATCCTCTGCTACCAATGCATCTGGAGCCATGAGTCCCACCTGTGTGTACTCTTTGGTTGGTGGTTTAGTCCCTGAGAGCTCTGAGGGTAATAGTTAGTTCATATTGTTGTTCATCCTAAGGGGTTTCAAACCCTTCAGCTCCTTGGGTCCTTTCTCTAGCTCCTTCATTGGGGACCCTGTGCTCAGTCCAATGGATGGATATGAGCCTCTACTTCTGTAGAGTCGGGTCAGAGCCTCTCAGGAGACAGCTATATCAGGCCCCATCAGCCAGCACTTGCTGGCATCCACAATAGTGTCTGGGTTTGGTGATTGTAGATGGGAAGGATTCCCAGGTGGGGCAGTCTCTTGATTGTCCTTCCTTCAGTCTCTGCTCCATACTTTGTCTCTGCAACTCCTTCCATGGGTATTTTGTTCCTCCTTCTAAGAAGGATCGAAGTACCTACACTTTGGTCTTCCTTCTTCTTGAGTTTCTTGTGATTTGTAGATTATATCTCCTGTATTTCTTTAAAGGATTCATTTGTTTCATTTTTAAAGGTGTCTATCTGTTTGCATGTATATTTCTTTATTTCTTTTTTTAGAAATACACATTTATTCAGCCTCATGATAAGATTACTACATTTAGCAATCAACAGCATGGGTAAAAAAAGGTCTACAGTAAAACCTTTTGATGGAATCCTTTACACTTTTCACAGTACAGAAACTAAAATAACCTGTTACACAATTAGTCATAAATACAGTTCTGGAGTTTTTGCCCACACATGAGTATTGTCTAAAACGTGTCTTCTTTGTAGCAGCTAGGCCCTGCCCCTACTATGCTTGCCTTAGTTTACAAATCCATTGAAACCTGTAGCTTCATATGGCCTGGGGTGACATAAATATCTCTGTCCATATTCTAGAAATTGTCTGCAGAAATATAAGTTAAATAATTCAATAAGCACAATATGTACCAGATACTAGTAAACAACATTGAAATGTTTATATATGTCATGTGATTTTATTAAAATTTATTTATTTATTAATTAATAAAGAGTAGTATAGATTTCATTATGGCACTTTTATTTCTAACTTTGTTTATCCTCCTCCTTCCCCATCTCTACCATCTTTCTACCCCTCTATACCTTTTCTTCTATGTTACATTAGTCCTATCTTTACTCACAAGCCATTCTCTTGTTTTCCATCACAGTTTCCTGACCTATACACACTAATCTAACGCACATATATAAAAATTAAAATCAAAAGTCAGGATATAAAAGAATAAGTAAGATTTAATTTTCTAAGTCTAACTCATTTGTGTGGAAATTTCAGAATTTCATTATTCTTTATGGTTAAATAAAATTCCATTGTGAATGATTACATTTTTAATTACCCACTCACCAACAGCATTGGTACTAATGGGATGTGAGTGATATGACAAAACACTGTTGAAAATACTTCAGAGGATTATTTTACTTACTTTGATCCTGTTGTCTCTCTGGAAAAGAAGGTAGAGATTTTGATATTCAGATGAAGCTCTTGACAGGCAGTTGCTCCACAGCTCTTTTGTAGTGAATTCCCTTGATATGTACTCTGTCCTTATGGAGAGATTTATTTTAGAGAATTCAGGCATCTTATTTATTTATTTATTTATTTATTTTTGTAAACACTATGCAGCAAAAATCAGTAAAAATGCAAACCATGCCTCTACAACAAGCATGAAAACAGGACCAGAGGAAAGGAACGCATATGAGCAAAACCCTTTTCCTGCTGAGAGCCAAAATCATAAATCTGTTCGTATCTGCTTCTGTCCTCTACAAGTCCAACTGAAGTGCAAATGCTCAGATCATTTGACTAACACTGGCCACAGCAGAAAATCCACGAGTGCATTTCCATCTGTGGGTGCATATGCCTTCAGAGCTTTTCTCTTCCCAGGAACAGAAGGTTAATGTATGCTGCTGGGAAAAAAAAAATGGCTTAATTCCATTCCTTTTTTTTTTCCCTGAAGACAACCAGATTAACACACAATGTAGATCTTTGCCTTCAGGCATGAAAATGCTTTAAGAAAAAAAATGTCTTAAGTTATGCGTGATGCCTTTAGAATTAAGTCTTCAGAGTGTTACCTAATTGCAATCTAACTTATGGAAAATTGTTTAGTTTTTATAGTCCTGTTTTTTTTTCCAGTTTCTTTACTGTACTGTAGTCTGTTTGGTCACAGTCTTGTAGAGACAAATGGAATAAAAGCAAGGTTTTTTAAAAGTCTTTTGAATGATGTTATTCACAACAATCCCCATTGGCTTTAAATCTCAATTGTTGATTGGTTTTATAAACATGAAATTTAATTTTAGTCTCAAAGCAATCTGTTCAAAATAATGACTGAATATAAAGTAACTGCATGGCACTACTTTGAGATTTTATTTTGAAAAACGAGTTACTGTGGAAGTAAATATTTATACTAAAATTACTATAGCTGACTTTGTTTACTTTTTTAACAAATCACAGAAAGTGCATGAAATTACTTAGGTTGTTTTTTTATTCGAAAAAATATTGTATCCACATTGTAATCTTTATTAAATAGTTTCAAGTAATGACAAAGTAAGAATAAATACATCTAATTTTATGGTTCCATAAAGTAATTTTAAAAAAATCAAAAACTATAAAGGTCTAAGATGTAGACTTGTAACAAAGAGGCTGTGCATTTTATATTTCTATTAGCTAAGTATTTAAATTTAATTTGGGGAAAATTTAAAGTTTTTAGTGTATTATTGCTGATTCATACTCTTTGATATCTAATTTCAGAATCTCCACTTTTCACAGATGACCAAGAAATGAGGAACTCAAAACAATGTTCCTTCATCAGTCCTTAACATATTGAGAATGAGAGATTGTTTCAGTATAACCTGTTGTAAATAAATCTTCCAATTGCATTTGCAGAATTAGCCAATTGTCTCAAAAGTGACATAGATAACCTAGTAAGATTTACATAAGAAGTTTCTTAAATAAAATAAGCTGTACTTTACAAAGGCACAATTTACAAAATTAAATTATAGTGAGTTATTATTTGTTTCTTACATGGCATAAAAATGCATTTATTTGGTACCTGAAGACAGAAGTAATACACCCATTAAATGAACATACTATTCTAGAAAGTAAATGATGTTAATATCTATTGAAATTATTGAAAACACTGAAAAGTATTGATGTATACATTTCAAAGTATTTTAGATATATGTTGTTTGAAATAAAATATTTAAGAAGAATATTGATTTACAATGTTAACAATTTGTGTATTTTAACATTCTACAATGAATAAAAATGCAAAACAAAATCTCATTATAATGCTTTATTTTTTTATGTGGGTACACTCATAATAATCTTTAGTTGAAATTATAGAAATTTCTGACTCAATGATCATTTATGTCGATTAATAAAATACAAAGTACTTTATAAACAACCAATATGCTTGTTGAACATTCATAGATTCTTATTAGGTCCTCCATTTAATTGAATAATAAGTAAATATTTAGATGAAATGTAAAATTAAGTTGAAATTTTACCTTTCCTAAAATTAGTCCTAAAAAATTAGTTAACAAAGATATAAAACATGTAAAAATATTAATATTTATTTATTAACTATTAATATTTATTTATTACTTTTTATAATGAAATTTCATACAGTGATTTTTAGCTGATTAGGTGATTCCACTAGGCTCTTCCCGGGGACTCAGAAATGGCTTACTGCATCATCGCATGCTCTCTCTGTCTCTGTCTCTATCACCCCCTCCCTCCCTTTCTCTCTACCTCCCTTCCTTCCTCCCTCCCTCCCTTTCCCTCTGTCCCCTTTGCTTTCTTTCTATGCTCCCACGTTTGTTTCTCTCTGCCTTTCTGTCTTTCTCTGCACACCCCCCTTTCTCCTCCCTCAGTGCTCTGATCCCATCTACCTGTCTACATGTCCAGTTGTCTGCCAGCTGCTATACCCATCTGCAACTGACCACTGGGTGCTCCACCCTCTTGGCTTCTCTGGAAAATCCTGGTACCATATGAGCCATTTATCCTTGTGCTTCTAGCACTGGCCCCTATCTGAGTAAATGACAATTTAACAGTATAGTTTGTGCCTTATCAATCCAGTCCACACTGGGTTCTTTGGGGTACCAGGTACCCACCCTTGGGACTCATCTGTACCTCATCCATGGGAACTGTGTCCTGATACACCTAGCTTCTAAATTTATCGAACCTGGCCTCCTCCTATACCATCCAGGTGATCGGGAAAACATGAAAAATTCTCCTTTCTTATTTCTTTTTCTTTGTTGCAAACCATGTTGTCTGGTCTCCCATCCATTCCTTTTCTGTAATACTCATCTGCTCCAGTAAATGGTTACTCCAAGCCAAGCCACTGATCTACCCACTCCTGTGTTATGTATGGATGTACTACTTGTCTGCGATATTGATTTCAAATTCTAGTTACAGTTGGCATCTTCAACAGGACTCTGGCTTTCAGCCTCCACACTAGAACCCACATGCTCCTTCCCCTCCTCCTGCATAAACATTCTTTCTCACTTCATAGACCCAGATTTTATTACTTATGAGGACCTAAAGAAAGCTTATTTTTAGGGTCTAAAAGGGTGTTTTAACACTGATAAATGCAGCTCCTTCAGTCCTTTCTCTAACTCCTCCATTGGGGACCCAGGGCTCAGTCCAATGATTGGCTGCTAGCATCTAACTCTGTATTTATCAGGCTCTGGCAAAGCCTCTCAGGAGGCAGCTATATTAGACTGCTCTCAGCAAGCACTACTTGGAATTTGCAACAGTGTCTGGGTTTGGTGTCTGTATATGGGATGGATCCCCAGGTTGGGCAGTCTCTGGATGGCCTTTTCTTCAGTCTTTGTTCCACATTTCATCTCTTTATTTCCCCCCTGGAGTATTTTGTTCCCCCTTCTAAGAAGGACTGAAGCATACACACTTTGGTCTTCCTTCTTCTTGAGCTTCATGTGGTCTGTGAATTGTATGTTGGGTATTCTGAGATTTGGGGCTAATATCCACTTTCTCAGTGAGTGCATAGCATGTGTGCTCATTTATGACTGGGTTGCCACACACAGGATGTTTCTTTCTAGTTCCATTCATTTGCCTAAGAATTTCATAGTCATTGTTTTTAATAGTTGAGTAGCACTCCATTGTGTAAATGTACAACATTTTCTGTATCATTCCTCTGTTGAAAGACATCTGGGTTCTTTCCAGTTTCTGTCTCCTATAAATCAGACTGCTATGAACATAGTGGAGCATGTGTCCTTATTACATGTTGGAGCATCTTTTGGATATATGCCCAGGAGTGGTATAGCTGGGTCCTCAAGTAGTACTATGTACAATTTTCTGAAGAACCACCAGACTGATTTCCAGAGTGGTTTTACCAGCTTTCAATCCACCAAAAATGGAGGAGTCTTCCTCTTTCTCCATCCACATCTTCATCAGCATCCACTGTCCCTTTTGCAATCCCATAGGAAGAACAGCAATATCAACCAACCAGACCCCTAGCTCCCAGGAACTAATCCACCAACCAGAGAGTACACGTTGAGCAACCCATGGCTCCAACTGAATATGTAGCAGAGGATGGCCTTGTCAGGCATCAATGGGAGGAGAGGCCCTTGGTCCTGTGAAGGCTTGATGCCCATTGTAGGGTAATGACATGGTGGGGAGGTGGGAATGGATGGATGGATGGGGAATACCCATATAGAAGCGGGAGGAGAGGGGCTTTCTGGAGAGGAAGCCAGGAAAAGAGATAACATTTGAAATGAAATTAAATAAAATCCAATAAATAAAGAAAAAAAGGTTAATAAATTCAAGTAAAAGTGTAAATGTTTATAAGAAATTGATTTACCACATATAAAAGAAATGAGAAATGTTTTGCATTTTTCCCTTGCTTATATTACTGTTGTATTAGGACTTCAAAAGTTCAGAGTCCTAACATTAATCAGTAGAGTGCTAATAAATTATTAGTGTAGCTCTGGTAAAGCCTCCCAGTATAAAATCTATTACTATAGTCACAAGCTTAAGATTTTAAATTTTCTTTGGCTCTATTTAAGTTATAATTATTTTTCCTTTTACTAAATATACACTCAGTGCTCCAGATAGAATGAAGAAGCCCCTTTCATGGTCTGTAGTCATACTAAAAATCAAGATCGAATGAGCTTTTGCCTCTTCTGCTCCATAGGCAGGTGTTGTCTTCCCTGAGCTCACCTTAAGAAGTATTTAAGTTTTTCTCTAGCTCCTTCGTTGGGGACCCTGTGCTCAGTCCAATGGATGGTTGTCAGCTTCTACTTCTCTATTAGTCAGGCACTGGGTTTGCAGCCCCATAGGATGAGCAACAATATGAACTAGCTAGTACCCTCAGAGCTCCCAGGGACTAAACCACCAACCAAAGACTGCACATGGTGGGACTCATGGCTCCAGCAGCATATGTAGCAGAGAATGGTCTAGTCGGTCATTGGTGGGAGGAGAGGCCCTTGGCCCTGTGAAGGTTCTATGCCCCAGTGTAGGGGAATGCCAGGGCCAAGAAATGGGAGAGAGTGTGGTGGTGAGCAGGGGAAAGGGGAGGGAACAGGGTTTTGGTTTTATTTATTTTTTATTTGTTTGTTTTTGTTTTGTTTTTCTTTCTTTACTTTCTCTTTCTTTCTTTTTTTCAGAGGGGAAACCAGGAGAGGAGATATTATTTGACATATAAATAAAGAAAATATTTAATAAAAAAAGAAGTATTCATGTTTTTAATAACAAAAATGTTTCCCAGGCCTCAACTATAACACAAAGATATGTGTTTACCGTCGTTTTGAAAATGGATTTCAGTACAGATTACAAACAATATAACATGTATAAAATGTGTCTCTTTTTGTAAAGTTAAAAAGATTCTTGTAAACTTCAGAGAATCTACTTGAATCTACCGCTCATGAGTCAAATGGACTCCAGATAAGCACTTTAATCATGAGCCTAAGTCTCGTGTCTGTTACCTAGTCCAGAGAGTGGTAGTACTGTCTGTGTCCTAGTTTTCCTGTCTGTCACCTTCCCTGGAGAGTGGGAGTACTGTCTGTGTCCTAGTTTTCCTGTCTGTCACCTACTCTGGAGTGGGAGTACTGTCTGTGTCCTAGTTTTTAGACTCCCCTTTCTTCAAATTCCAAGAGCATGGCCCTAAAAGATTCAAATGTACAACTATGAAAAAAAGTTTTCTCCCTATTTTTAACTTTAATTTTTACCTCTAATACATACACATACATATATATTACATTTTGTATATACACATATATACACACAGTGAGAAATGCTTTGCATTTTCCCCCTGCTTATATTACTGTTGTATTAGGACTTCAAAAGTTTAGAGTCCTAACATTAATTAATAGAGTGCTAAAGCCTTCCAGTATAAAATCAAGGGAAGACAACACACATACACACACACACACACACACACACACACACACACACACACACACATATATATATCATGTATATGTGTTTGTATCATATATATCATATATGTATCACATGTATCATATATGTGTCTGTGTGTGTGTGTGTGTGTGTTTCAGTATCCTGCCATGTTCAAGTGTTTCCTTGATATCTGCAGTCAGGAAGGCTCCAAAATGGCCACCCACAGATATTCCAGTTAGCTTAACAGATGCTTCAAATGGGCCTACACTTTTCTAGCCACAGATATTCTTATAGATCCTGGACATCGGTGAAGCAGCCAGCTCTACCATTATTTAGCCAGATCCCAATTTGCTTAGGGTCCCCAAAAGATGACATTGCCTCCAGTCATCAAAAATAATCTAAAAAACACAAATCCCTCAGTCCTGCCTTAACATTACCCCTTCATAGCTCCTCATTGTTAATGTAAATAACAGAGAGGAAGGTTAGCTTACTGATGATACCACTATGCTCCTCCCAGGGACCTAGCAACATCCTGTCTTACATCATTATCTGCTGCCAATGCCAGGTGTGCCAGGTGTAAAAGGACTGCCTACCACCTCAGCTCCCTCAGCTTTCTGTCTGTTCCTGTGTTCTCTCTCTCTCTCTCTCTCTCTCTCTCTCTCTCTCTCTCTTGCTGTCCTTCTCTGTTTTCATAGCTCTGCTCCCATATGTCTATCTGCCTACATGTCTACTTGTTTGCCTCTAACCTCTTTCCCAGGCCCATACTTTTCTCCATTCCTCCAAAAGCCCCCTTTATACCAGATCTGTTTCATGGCATAATGACACAGGGACATGCCTTGGCATGGGCCTATCAATGTCCTTCTTGCTCTATTACATCCCATTAAATTTCATAACACTGAACTCTTATAAAGTATCACCAATTGGACCAGTCAGGACACAGCATGTAAATGTGCTTATGACTGGTGATCAGAGTTGAGCTCAAAATACATATGGCATGCAATCCTCTCTCCCCCACACATATATGCACAAACACACAATACCACACACACAGAAACACTCAAATGAGTTCACATCCTAATCATAATTTTAGAATTTATTCTAAACTAGCTCTATATTTTCTTGCCTTATTTGTTTTTGAGAACCATTTTAAACAATTTGAAAATGGTGTCCTATATCTTGGTTCTCTACATTTAATCATACCTATGTAAATTAATTTTATGATGTAATATATCCATTAGTCTATATTTTCATTAGTACAATTTAACATGCAACAATTTAAGAAAACAAACTATTTACAAGGACCAATAATTTATGCCAAAATAGTCAAGCTGATACACCAGCTACAGCTTAATGTTTTCTCAGTCCACTTTAGTTTAATTTAACTTGCATTTCCAAAGCAGACAGTTTTAATTCCTACTTACATACTCTTAATGAATTGAATTAAAAATTTAATAATCAACCAGATAAGAAAGAGATGAATGTGTTATTTCTCCTAGATAAATTCTTATAAATTTGTGGAAACAAATGAGTGGATGTTTTTATAATCTTAAAAGTTTAATCCAGTGGCTCTATCAAATTGTGATTATAAATATTTTATTTGCTATTCCTCCAAAATTTGATGATTAGTTAGTGGAGTGCTTCTGGAGTTATTGGAAATATGACTATTCATCTTGATTCTTTAAAGTGATTACATCCAGCTCTAAATTTATATTAATGACAATAAATTTGGTATTTATAGAATGAGCATGAAAACATAGTAAACAGAAACAATCAGGCATGCCACATAAATGTCATGGTGTCTTAACTAATAAGTGTTAAAGACCTCTATGGAACAGTAAACTATCTACTAGAAATACATAAATGTAGGTTTTGTTCATAATTCTGACACTGAGATTTATTGTCAGTACTGTAAGCTAAACAATGTAGTGTCGACTTGCTGATATATTATGTAAGGCTATGTGTTAGTCATATTTAGCATAACAGAACTGTTTTTAAGGTTTTACTTTATTTATGGTAGTAGAACACTTCGAAGTCAAGTTGTTTGAAGTTTTTCTAAATTTTTTGAAAATGTGATTTGAATTTATGAATGAATAAGAAAATACCTTTCCTTCCTGCTTCTTACACTGTCCCCAGTTGAGATAGTTATGAATGTGCATGGGGTGAGTGGATTGCTCTATAATGGACTTATTAGTATTGCTTTCCATCTTATGTGTTTGTCAGGATGTTTCTGCTCAAAAAAATAACATTTACACAATGGAGTACTACTCAGCTATTAAAAACAATGAATTCATAAAATTCTTAGCAAATGAATGGAATTAGAAAATATCATCCTGAGTAAGGTAACCAAGTCACAAATGAATACACATGGTATGCACATTGATTAGTGGATATTAGCCCCAAATCTCAGAATACCCAAGAAACAATTCACAGACCAAATGAAGCTCAAGAAGAGGATAAACCAAAGTGTGTATGCTTCAGTCCTTCTTAGAAGGGGGAATAAAATACTCAAGGGAAGAAATATGGAGACAAAGTATGGAGCAGAAAACTGAAGGAAAGACCATCCAGAGACTGCCCAACCTGGGGATCCATCCCATATACACACACCAAACCCAGACACTATTGTGGATGCCAAGAAGTGCTTGCAGACAGGAGCCTGATATAGCTATCTCCTGAGAGGCTCTGCCAGAGCCTGATAAATATAGAGGAGAATGCTCAGAGCCAACTGTTGGACTGAACACAGGGTCCCTAATGGAGGAGTTAGAGAAAGAACCCAAGGAGCTGAAGGCATTTGCAACTTCATAGGAAGAACAACAATATCAACCAACCAGACCCTCCATAGTTCCCAGGGACTAAACCACCAACCAAAGAGTACACATGGAGCAACCCATGGCTCTAGCTGCATTTGTAGCAGAGGATGGCCTTGTCAGACAACAGTGGGAGGAGAGGCCCCTGGTGCTGGGAAGGCTTGATGCCCAATATAGGGGAATGCCAGAGCAGGGAGGTGGTAGTGGGTGGAATGAGGAAGAATCTTCATAGAAGTGGGTTGGGGGATGGAATAGGGGATTTCTGGAGGGGTAACCAGGAAAGCCGATAACATTTGAAATGTAAGTAGATAAAACATCCAATTAAAAAAAAAGAAATTCAGATCAACCATTAACAAATGTGATCTCATGAAACTAGAAATCTTCTTATAGTATATGACATATTCAAGTAAATGAAGGGACAGCACACACCACTGTGGAGAATATTTCCAACTGTATATCTGACAGATGATTAATCTGACAGAGTGTACAAGAGAAACTACCTTGTTGAAAAATGGAACAGGAAATAAAGTAGAGAATTCTCAAAAAAAGAAATGCAAATGAATAGAAAACACTTTAAATATCATTGAATATACGTAGTCATTAGGGAAATACACTATGTAACTTATTTGGGATTGTTCTTCATTACACTCAAAATTCCACCATCAGGAGTACAAAGTGCAAACATTGCTGATATGTGTGAGGAGAAGAAAACTACTGTTCATTGTTAGTGGCAGTGGTAATAATTAGAGCCAGTTTGGAAATCAGTTTGACTTTTTGAAAAGAATTACCAAAAGAAACAGACAAAAATTCCATCCCTAGACATATACACAGAGAACTCAACACCCTTCTACAGAGACATCTTCATCTGTTCATCTTCATTGCTGCTTTATTCGCAGTAACAAATAAGTAGGATTAGTCTAAGTTTCTATCAACTATTGAGTAAAAAATGAAAATTTGCTACATATACACACAAAATTTTATTCAGCTATAACCAAAGTCATGAAATATGCAGAAAATTGATAGAACATATGTGTGTGTGTGTGTGTGTGTATGTGTATTGAATTTTGTCTCAAATTTTTGTTTAACAAAGAATGTTTGGAGAGACCTTCATGTGACCAAAAGATGCTGCCAGTGAAGAAGCCTAAAGTGGGTGGTCAGAGAATACTTTTGCTGTGAAAATACCCAAAGGAAAATGAGGCTAGCAAGGATACAAGAATACAGGGTGGACAGCAAATACAAATGGGATCCAAATGATTGGTTAGCTAAAACTGAGAATGTACTAGAACTCATTCAATATTTCTTAAGCTGATTAAAGAAAAACTAAATTAAAAAACCTTGAAATGTGTTTATCAAGTGACAAAAATCAGAGACATTTAAATACATTGCTATTTTTAAAGGAAAGTTGAATTCTCATAAAATTTTGGTGTTCAGAAATAGGACCTGTTTAGTTTTCAAGGTGGCCTTTTGTCAAACGTAAAAACAGTAACAGGCCTTCTCTGAAAATTACGTTTAATTTGAGATGACCTGCATTCTGTTTTAAGTGTTCATTTGTAAACAAATATGCATAAACACACACCCATGTATACACACATACACACACAAAGAGAGAGAGAGACAGAGAGACACAGAGACAGACAGAGACAAGGAGGAGGGAGGAGAAAGAGATATCCCGCAGCTGTTTGTGTAATGTTGTAGTATCCTTCGCTTAAAGTGATTAATTTTTGTTGCTCAGTGTTCAAAACCAAAATTAAATTGTAGTTAGTTATTTTCTTAAAATACTAGACATTTGTTATGAAATAAATATGATCTATAAGTTCTTTAGCAGATTGTTTTGACATATTATATTTAGTATAGATGCATTTCTAGTCCATAATTAATATCTTGTAAAATAAATGTTTACATAGAAGTGTTCATAACAGTATGTGAGCCAACTTTGTGTCACTGTCTAGACTAAGCTTTAAAAGGTATAGTAGGAGTTGGGACTATAGTTTAAGTGTTAGAGTACTTGGCTAGCAAGTTTAAATCACTGGATTTGAGAGTTTTTTTAAAAGATATTTTCTTTATTATATTTCAAATGTTATCCCTTTTCCTGGTTTCCCCTCAAAAACTTCCTATCCCACTCCCCCTCGCCCTGCTCACCAATCAACTCACACCTGATTCCTGGTCCTGGCATTCCCCTACACTAGGGTATAAGGCCTTCACAGGACCAAAGGCCTCTCCTCTCATTGATACCCAACAAAGCCATCCACTGCTACATATGAAGCTAGAGCCATGGGTCCTTCCATGTGTATTCTTTGGTTGGTGATTTAGTTTCTGGGAGCTCTAGGGGTACCAGTTGGTTCATACTGTTCCTCCTATGGGGCTGTAAACCCCTTCAGCTTCTTGAGTCCTTTCTCTAGCTTTTCCACTGGGGACCCTGTGCCCAGTCCAGTGGTTGGCTGAGAACATCCACTTGTGTATTTGTCAGGTTCTGGAAGAGCCTCTCAGGAGATAGCTATATCAGACTCCTGTCAGCAAGCACTTGTTGGCATCCACAATAGTGTTTGGGTTTGGTGACTGTATATGGGATAGATCCCCATGTAGGGCAGTCTCTGCTCCACACTTTGTATGTTTTTTAAAGAACAAACATAAAACAAGATGTATGAACATTAAGGAAATATAATAACATAAATAAATTATATACTGAATTATTTTAATATATAATAGCCCACTATATATTTAGTCTCCTAAGAAACAAGGTGGGGAAAGTAGTGACTGATGAGTGATTACTATGACTTACCAATAGGCAAGTCCAACTGGATCCATTAGCGTAGGGCTTTCTTAGAAATTCTATATCAAAAGATAATTTGGGGAGTTATTGAAAATTACAGCCAGTAATGATCCTTGGACTCTACAGGTATGTATACTTAGGTGCAAGCATGCACGTGCACACATTCACACACATACACACACACACACACACACATACACACAAAAAGGAAGAAAAAATGCATTAGTAAAATATTTATTTGGAGAGAAATATAAATTACAAGCTCTCACCCCAACATACTGCAATGACTTTCTTCTAATTTGGTTTACATAACTGGGGATGCTGAGAACCCTAAATGTTAATCAATGAGAATTTTTCAATGAGATCTTCAGATGGATAAGGTCAGATATGTCCAGGATAAAGTTGGTCCTTTCTGTTCAGTGAGAATATGTGAAATTCCTCTTTCCACCAACTGTCTTATTTATTCTGGAGGGCCACCTCTATGCATCTATGCTAACTCAAAGCTCAACAGGTTCAAGTTGATGTTTAGAGATTTGGTGTTCTTGATACTACGTCTATAGAGTTGCTATATTTTCATTCTATATACAGAGGTTACAAATTTATAAATACCATAGCTTAATCTAAGTGTTTCTAATTCACTCTCTACAAAACAATAGTGTCACAGCACAAATCTTGTGTTGAATGGAAATGAAACAATTTACATCCAGAACAGTTTTTTCCTTCTTAAAGGTTCTTAATGAAACAATTTACATCCACAAAAGTTGTCCTTCTTAAGGGTTCTAAGGAATGACTTAGTTTGGTGTGGCATCAGGGGCACTAACTGGGTCACTATAATTGCTTTTGTTGCATAGTTTCATGAGGAAAAATAGGTTATGTTGCACAGAGTCAATCACCACATTGGTTCCCAAGCTTCTTAATGGTATGAAACTTTAGTATATTTATTTATGTTGAGGTGATCCAAACCATAAAATTATTTTGTTGCTGTTTATTTTGCTACTGGTATGAACCATAATGTAGATATCTGAAGTGCAGGATATTTGATATGCAGGAGGTGAGAAGAATGCAACACACCCTACGAGAACCAACGTCTTTTTGCTTTCCAAGATCCGTAAGTTAGTTTAGGAAATGCTATAATTTCATTCTTTTTTTTAAATTCTAATTTGATTTCCTCATGTTAACTCTTTTGTATTTTCATATTTTCTATATTTAGTTGTGAAAACAGTAATGAACACACTTGTTGAAGTCCTTCCTTTGAAAAAAAAATAAACAACTTGATTCTGAATGGCTTCACTTGACTATGCAAAGACTTCTTTCTTAATATCCTTCTTTAGTCTGACTAAACTAATGTGCATTAAAAGATACATACTAATAGTCATGTAGTCATGGAGTATTGATATCAGCTGTGTCACAAATCCAAATGTCAGAGACAATCTCAGATTTAGTCCTACCCTTATTTTTTGTAATTTTTATTATAAAATAATATGTTTTCAGAAGGCTTATCATAAAAATACATTTAAAAGTGTTAAATGGACCACATTAATATGGTTGATTATATGTAGTCCTAAAGTTTGAGATGGACTGGCACTTAGCCTCTGTAAATCTTTTCCAAACAATCTTTTACTCTTACAATTAAATTCAGTGTGAAATTTCCAAAATTAATTTGTAAATGAATTTATGTATCACATTTCCTATAAATCTATAACAAATTTTTCTAGTATAAAACAATAATAAGTTGAATATAAGTGAGCAAATTTACAGAATTATTTGCATAGCTCAGTATAATAATCAACCCAGAGAATATTCCTTCGAATACATTTATTTTGCATCTGTGTGATTGTCTTACTAGATGTGCCATGAAATATTTAATTTCTTACATACTGCTCAACAAGATAAACAGAAACTGTGGTAATAAGTACATGCTAAAATGTTTATTTCAATAAATTGGCTTAATCAATGGTAGAGTTGATTTTAGGTTATGAAAACTTCCTTCATAAATTACCAGGTAGAACACCATGGAAGGAACATAAGTATTTTCAGATTCAAGTTATATCTCCATTCCATGCCTGGAATTTCTTCTTCAAGGAAACCTTAGCACTATGATCATGATTAATTAACTGAGATGCATCCACACCCTATTGGATAATATGACCTATTTGAAGCCACCTAGGTAGGAATACTAATCACATTTTCAAGTCATTTCCACAGAAGCGTCTAGATCCATGATGCACAGAATGTCAAATACCTTGTCAAGCCAACTGGTCTCATAAAATTTGGCATTAAAGTTCAACATTTGGGAACTGAGGAGACAGATCATTGATGAAAACATTAGTCACAGAAGCATGAGGACAGGGAGTCTGGGTCCCAGAACCCATGTAAAGGCTCAGTGGCAGGGCAGTACTCCCTTTTATAGAACTCAGTAAATAAAGATGGGGGGCTCCCCAGAGCAAGATGATGACCCTGAATAGATGCAGACCTGAACTTTTTTCTTCAAGAAAGCAATAATAATGAGTATAGGTTCTGAGGACAGAAAATACTGAGTTGAATTTTCTTTTCTTCTTGTTAAGTATATTGTCTCAAATCCAGTGATAGATTTTTTATTTTATTTTATTGGAATATGAACTGGATTAAGGACACTGATAAACTTTAAATGACTGAAAGATATTATCACACTCCTGAGGACTATTAACTATAAAATTAAGTATAAGGCAAACTTGTAAAATTTATTCTTGAATGTTTCAATCTCTCTATCATCATCCTAGACATTGATCCAAAGTTTAAAAGTCCAATGTTCTTGATTTTATTTTACTGTTTTTGTAATCCATGGGTCTCTCAGTTTCAAAGTGTCTTCAAAATTGCTCCCAAATTTCATTCAATTGCTATGCCTTTACCCCAGAGTCTAATCACTTTCTTTGAGTTACAAGAAATATCCCATAATTAATCTTCCTTTAGAAAGCCACATTTCACAAGTCCATAATTTTCTTATTTAAATTTAATCATTCTTCAATTAATGACAGAATGAAGCCAATGCCCTTCTGTGTTTTATGAGTCATCCTATAATTTGCTGCGACGGAACTTCTCATTGTTATTTAATAGGCTCCTCATTTCAACATTGTTAATCCAGTCTCATTCCTAGTATTATTATCCTCATGAAATAACCAGCATGGAGACAACTGTACCATTGTTTGATGATGAGATAAAATTCTTTCATATATAAAATGCACAAACATTAACCTGAGTACTATGTGTTTTAGATTGTAGTTATACTATTTTATATGTCAAGATACACTTTTCTGACATTTGCCAAGAAGCAACCCCTTCCTTCAAAAATCACCATTGAGAAAGAAAATATATTTAGTAGCCGTCTACACTATTGGATTGACATACATTTGATCAAATATTATTTTGAATTTGTGTATGAGATTGTTTGTAATTGAAACTGACATTTAGATAAGTAAACTAGATTGCCCTCCAATGTGGGCAATCAATTGATTGTCCAATCAATTGATTTATATAGAACAAAAAACCTAATCACCTGTGAATAATAATTAACTCTATCCAATTTGTTGTCTTTAAAATGACACATTTTTCTTTAGAGCTTGAAATCTGAGTAGGAGTATTAAGTCTGTGACTATTAAGGCTGTAAGCTCTTGTGTTAAGAGTGTTGATTGGGTATTTAGTTCTATGAATACACATCTGTCTTTTGCTTCACTAAATTAGTAGAGCAATAGATAATCTCTCTCTCACACTAGCTTTCTCAAGTACACATACAGACACATACAAACACACATAAACATACATGCACTTATACTAACTACGATGTCTGCTTCTGGGAAGACCCTATATTAATGTGGAGTTTGGTATAGAGGTATAGAGAAAACTTTAGTGACCAGATTGTAAACTGATTTTGGGAATTCTGAAGTTGAATATTTAATATGACAACTTTAAAATATAATTACAGGCATTTTCTCTCAGGTGAGTTTCTGAGACCGGAGCAGGCAGCCCGGAGTCACAGGCCCCATGACTCCCAGGGGAGCCGCAGGGCAGCAGGGACACGATCTTCTCAGCTTCCAAGTGACAGAGGAGGATCAGCTTCCTTCTCTGCCCCTTTCATGCAAGTGGAGGGCCTACCTCCAGAGAGCGCCTTAAGCCAGAGACCCGGGCGAGATCCACCATTTTCTCTCGGGTGAGTTTCTGAGACTATGAAACAGATGGATTTAATAGATATCTATAGAACTTTTTATCCTAAAACAAAAGGATATAC
>NW_022196899.1:41454772-41458636 GCF_008632895.1 Mastomys coucha | reverse complement strand
AATATATATATATATATATATATATGTGTATATATATATATAATTATATATATATAATTACAGATAATTTCAGTTCTACAAAGGGCATGGGTAGGATGAGGTGTTATCTGGAGAAAGAGAAGTTTTTCTCCAGATAATTCAATTTTATTATTGGATGTTTAAAAGTATATAAGAAGGATGAGTAGGGCTATCTTTAAAGTTCAGTCTGTATCGTTACTTTTGTGAAATCTCTTACAAAGTGTGCTTAATATAAAAATTGACTAATTTAACTCAAAGTTTTTGAGAGTGAAATTTCATGCAGGCTAGACCTGCTTTGTTGAGGGTAAGATAAGAGATGATGGAGTATACACAGGATAACTGGAAACCTGAAAGCCTGGCTGTCTAGAGTCCAGTTCAGTCCTTTTTAAAAACTGCTCTGAAAATATTAACCAGAGAATCATTTTAATCTCTTTCAAAGCCAACCCCAAACATCTTCCCACCTGTCCTTTAACTCTAAAATGTAGGTGCCAGTTCTTAACATTATCATGCTTGGTTGGAAGTATCCAAACTAAGCATTTTAAGGTAGACTCTTCTCAGACATACAAAATATAATGTATACATAGTATTTTGAAAAATATTTTCCAATACAATGAATAATTAGATCTCCTGGTTGCTCCTTGCATTACTAGGCAAAGTAGTTCCTCTTTACATATCCTCCTTTCTGGATCCAGTCAGCATCCTTCCTTAGGAAAGAACAGTCATCTAAGTGATAACAACCAAACATGATAAAATAAAATATAATATGATGAAGCAAAGATTATCATATAGAAGTGGGTCATGGTAGCCCATCAAGAGGGAAAGAGTCCCCAAAACAGACACAGGAACCATTATAACTGTGCTCATGTTCTAGCTGGACTCCAGAGAAATGACAAAATGTTAATAAATAAAAGGCTTTCTTCAAGCCCAGAAAACTAACTCAGAATTTGAATATATACATACCTGGATCCAGAAATATTCAGTGGGAGTCAAAATTTAATAGTCATCATGAGATTAAATCTTATAAACACCATTAAGTCTTATAAACACCATAATATTAGGTGTACAAAGTAATTTACCTGGGCCACCTTATGAAAATATACTTCAGTAAATATCCACTCAAGCAATTAGTATATTTTCAACGTGTTTGATTTGTCTCCTGAAATATAGGCCAAATGTTTTCCTATAGGGAACAGTTAGAAGTTTCGAGGAATTCCCTAGAATCATGCTTAGAAGGAAATTTCAGAACTCATACAAACATTGGAATGTGACAGTTGATACATGAGTCATGTGCAATGGAAGAGATAAAAGTCTTATCTGTCAATATTTACATGTTGAACATATCTTATCTGAAATTTATTGTGACATGAATTGTCTCTATAATATTGGACCTTCTAATACAAAAATTAGAAGGTTTGCATATTTGGTGATGTATCCAGGATTTTTGAATGTAATCCTTTATATATGGACTCCTCTCAGTATATGAAATTTTCAGATTTTCAGATTTTCATGTTTTGAATATCAGATTTTCATATAAGGTATACTCAATGTGACTGAGAAGTGGGTTTCTAAGAAAGTAACGGTACTTATAAAATCTATACAGTTTTATGTATCAGTAGATCAGACCTTACAATGGAATATGCAATTACTGAATTTAGAAATCTAAATACAAAGAAAATAAGTGGATTCCAAGATGGGTGGTATGACACAAATAACAGCATTCAGACACCAAAGCTTGCTTGGGAGCCCCTCAGCATGTAAGTCGCAGTTCCTAAACCTGAATTATGTCTATTCTTCTAGACATGGAATATTAAAATGGGATAAACCTACTTAGCTGCTTAGAATCTCATACATGATTGCTATTATGTAGAGTGAGGGCCATTATTTTGGCACTATCAAAGTAGAAAATATAAAGCTCTGTCTGTTGAAAATTGGCAAAGTCATAATCTAAGGCAATACTGTGTTTTAATGGGATTTAAACTGAAATTTATATGAAATATGTAGAATGTAGAAGTGGTAATTTGGATATTAATATTTATATGCAAGTATTATATTTGATCTGGTCATAAGATAAATCTTCAAGCACTACTGGGTAATGGTACTAGCTTAATCAAGGATACTGTTCATTAGCAGATACTCTTACTGATGTGGTTTCATTACATACCCCTGGTACCTAAAACATAGACACTGATCTGCTATTGAAAGTTTGTCAGGGGCTGGTGAGATGGCTCAGTTGGTAAGAGCACCGACTGCTCTTCCGAAGGTCCTGAGTTCAAATCCCAGCAACAACATGGTGGCTCACAACCACCTGTACTGAGATCTGACACCATCAACTGGTGCATCTGAAGACAGCTACAATGTACTTATGTATAATAATGAATAAATCTTAAAAAAAAAGAAAGTTTGTCAGTACTTGATAATAAAGATAGTCTTATCAAGTGCTTCCTTTAGGGACTATATATTCAAAGGATGAACCCCAGGTAGTGGCTCCATAAAGAACTGATTGGACACTAAGTGCAAAGACTTGATCACTGAGCTCTTGGGAGATACGCATGGGTATTTTGATCATGATTATGGATTTAAATATGACAAATCATACTCCTGACACTTCCAAGCACTCTCTGTTTCCTGGCTGCTGTGAGGTGAACATGTGTATAGCAATATGCACTATCTCTGTGATAGACTTCCTTACTAAAGTCCCAGAAAAAAAAAAAAACTGCAGACAGCTAAGCATGGATTTCTACTTCTGGAACTATCACCCAATGTAAATACTTAGATTGTTTCTTCTGGGTACTTTACAGAAGGAAAAGCCTAGATACAACAGAATTCAAGAAGCTCTCTGCTGTCAGATGCCAATAACAGCAAGTTTGCAGAGTTAAACCCTCTTGTCAGCCTCTGTCATAATTCACTCCATAGGGAATCTAGACAACTTTTCCTTTCTTTTTTTTTTTTTGTTAACATTTAAAAACATATTTTAATTAAATAGAATTGAATCACATTCTTGTTCCCCTTTTGTACCATCACTCCTCCCATAGACCCCCCTTCAATACCTACAATACCTTTTTTGTCGTATTCCTTAAAATTTATAAAATATTATATCAATAAAAGTAAGTATTATAAAAGTTGTTTGATAAAAAACAACAATCAATTTAACAGTCTTATGTAGATGCTCATCTACTGCAGTAGTGAAAATACATTTTTCTCAATATAAATTTTAAATAACTCCAAACATATTAGCCGTATACTTAAAAATAATACATTACTACTAGTATTTTCTTATATGGACATGAATATATGAAGTCTTCTTGTTTGTTTTGTATTTAGTAGAGTTTAAAATCTTGGCTCTTACTGTGGTACAAGCCCAAAATAAGAACAATTTTTAGACACTGGGTTTCATCCTAATAAGGCTGTATTTCAATGACCCTCACATCACCAAAGGATTTTACTTTCATTGTAGCTAAGCTGAGAGTTGATAGTTCTGCTGCACCAAGAAATGAATTGTAGACTCCATTTTTGGATACAGACTTCCTGCTATGGTCAAAGCTATTTGACTTGAGTGAATGACTTTATTCTCAGCCCACAGAGAACAGGTTACATTCATTTAAGAAATGGTGTGTGTATTAAGTTGATCTATCCATAAAGTCATTCGCCAACTGTTTCAATGAACAATGGTTCTGCTTGGAGTATGGCAGACATTAAGTGGGGGTAAGGATATGGTTCATTAGCTGTGATAATTTGGAAAATCATTCATCTCAGAGAAAGAGTAACTTATAAAGTCCTTTTTTTCAAACTTGATACAAGAGTTACAAATGTCAAGCAAAGCATTCAGTCTCATTTTGTTGTTCTCTT
>NW_022196899.1:41444555-41453294 GCF_008632895.1 Mastomys coucha | reverse complement strand
TTGCTATGGTAGGAGAATTGGGTTCTGATGATGGCAAGTGACTTTGGTTTGTGTTGTTTATTTTCTTAGGCTTGCCCCCGGCCATCGGTTAACTCTAGTGCTACCTGCCCTTGTTAAATCTGACTGGAGCCTGTCCTTCCTGTGATCCTGGTTGTGTCAGAACTCCTCAGGGTCAAGCTGTCTCTGTGATCCTGTGGTTCTGGGATCCTGGGATCCGGGGCTTGTTAGATCACCTGGGAGTGTGGCTTTCTCTGTGTGTTGTGGGACTGGCTGCAGAACTTGTGCCCAATGTCTGCTCTGGACCCCATCCCAGACACACCAGAAGGAACCCAAGTCACTGGGCTGGCGGAGTTCCTGTGTGACTGGTCCTGCTGTTCCCAGTTACTCCCAGTGTTGGGACAGATGTTGGTTCCTGCTCACCTCTAATCCTGGGTGTCAGAGCGCCTGGGAGTGGAGTTTCCTCTGGATGTTGTGGTACTGGCTGTGGAAGTTGCGCCCAAGGTCTCCTCTGGACCCCAACCCAGACAAACCGGAAGGAACCCAAGTCACTGGGCTGGCAGAGTTCCTGTGTGCCTGATCCCACTAGCAACTTTTCCTTTCACAAGACACCTTGTTTTTTATAGAATAGATTAATTTAGGCCAAGTGGATGTATTAAGCAAGAGGTTAAAGCTACTTAAGATTTATAAAAAGTTCAGATAGCTTCTATCTGAATCCACAGAATCCATGACAGGGAACAGTTTAAGATGTCTTTGAAATGAAGAATGATTCCTTCAGTGAACTGTCATTAATTTTTCTTTTTTGTCCTCATTGTCATTGGAGAACTTATACAACCTTTGGTCACTGGACTGACACTGCGATCTCATAAGCAATTCTCTGTAGAGAATTCAAGTACTACATTGTTACATTTCATAATGTTAATAAGTACATAAATAACGTTAAGCTAATTAATTATCCCTGTGGTTAAACTAAGTTCACATGAGCTAACATGTAGATTGTATAACACAGACTACATTTATAAAGTCAAACTTTCTTTAGAGAAAAAATGAAATGTCCTTGACAAGGATTGACAAGACGTTAAAATATGCATCTATAATTTTGCTTGGTCTGGAAGGATTAAGTGTTACCTACATCTTTGTATGTTACTTTAGGGACTCTATCCAATAATGAAGATGCCTTTCAAGGACATGTATAGAACTCTTCTAGAAAACTGGTGCCAAATAAGCCCATGGAAATAGTGTATGAGTTGAAATCTTTAATGGATAAACTGAAAATGACAACAAAATTATATGTGCATATCAAATGATCCATGGAGCCAAAAGGATTGTCAAGGATATAGGATGGTCTAGCATCAGATCCTGGTGTCATTTTTGTTCAGTCTTCCCTGCATCTCTGATTAGAATTCTGATCCAAGTAGCTACAGTGGGAGGCAAAAGTAAATATGGGAGGCAAAAGTAACTGCTATATTTATTTTTCCTGTAGAAAAATGACTATCTACTCACTCCATATACAGCACAGGAAACAGAACAGAGGAACAGCTCCACTCTCCTATTTTGAAGATGAATGCTGATCCACACATATATAGTAACTATGTATACTTTATTTTGCTGTGTACAACTTTTATGAATATAAGTGTAGAACATCTGTATATTTGTGAATGCTTCACTGTGTAGCATTTAAGGTAGTTCAAAAGTTGTTATTTCAAAAAAAATATTTTCAATCTGTGTTCTTTTGTTTGTTATTGGACGGGCATCTACTTTATTTTCTAAAGCATGAGGACCTTTGAGTTGTACATTGGTCAATCAGAAAAATATATCCTTCAAGACCAGGAGTCCTCATCAGAAGCCCAATTCCACAAATATGATCTGTGCTGTATAAGCTATATTTTAGTCTATGTGAATTTAGCTTCTGCACACATGAAAATAAATTAGTGTTACTTTATTTTTATACTAATTAACCATTAAGTAATGTAACAATTAAGTAATATTGCATGAATAAATATATTTTTATTGCATAATCATCTGTCATTATTTTAAGATAAATCACCAACCAGAGAATATAAAAGAGCTGGATCTAGGCCCCCTGCACATATGTAGAAATATATAGCTTGATTTTATGTTTGTTTTACTTAAAAAAAAATAAATTTACTGACTAAGGTATGTAGTTTAGCTTATTGTTTATTCATTTAGAGAAGACAGTTTAATCATCATAATTAAGCCATAATAATTACAATGCAAGATATTTCCATAACCCTCAAGAGTTTTGCCATACTTAACAGCTTTCACTCTTTACCTACTCCTCAATTTTCTCCATCAGGATCACACAGACATTCATCTACTAAAGTTTTTAAATGCTAAGACCATAAAATTAGTATTTTATTCTTTACTACTGATCAATATCACTTGTGGTGGTTATGTTTAAGCTCCATGCCCTTGTTTCATGTATTAGTTATTTATTAATTTTAGTATGGATTTATGTTTTATTATTTGAATTACCACATTTAATTTTTCTACTTTATCACATAATAAACATTTATTCTCGTTTTTTGCATGTTTCCCTAGGAGTAAAATGAAGAGATCATTTAGTAATTCCCACACCTATCTGAGGGACTAAGGAATTGTTTCAAAATGTCACAATTCATGATTCATAGTTGCCCACAATGTATTGAGAGTTCTACATCCCAATACCTTTCCAACACTTTCTTAGCTGGAAACTCAGAATACCCAGAATACAAGTCATAGACCACATGAAGCTCAAGAAGAAGGAAAACCAAAGTGTGGATGCTTCAGTTGTTCTTAGAAGCAGGAACAAAATACTCACTGGAGCAAATATGGTCACAAAGTGTAGAATAGAAACTGAAGAAAAGGCCATCCAGAGACTGCCCCACCTGGGAATCCATCTCATATACAATCACCAAACCCAGACACTATTGTGGATGCCAAGAATTTCTTGCTGACAGGGGCCTGATATAGCTGTCTCCTGAGAGGCTCTGCCAGAGCCTGACAAATACAGAGGTGGATGCTCTCAGCCAACCATTGAGTTCAACCATTGAGTTCAGCACAGGGTCCCAAATGGAGGAGTTAGATAAAGGACTGAAGGAGCTGAAGGGGTTTATAACCCCATAAGAAGAACAACAATATCAACCAACCAGATACCCCTACCCCATCCCAGAGCTCCCAAGGACTAAACCACCAACCACGGAGTATACATGGAGGGACCTGTGGCTCCAGCTGCATATGTAGCAGAGGATGGTCTTGTTGGACATCAGTGAGAGGAAAGGCCCTTAGTCCTATGAAGACTAGATGCCCCAGTGTAGGGGAATGAGATGCGAGGGAGGCAGGAGTGGGTTGGGGGCTGGCACCCTCACAGAAGCAGGGGATGGGTTGGGATAGGAGGTTTCAGGAGGGGTAACTGGGAAAGGAGATAACATTTGAAATGTGAATAAAGTATCCAATAAAAAACACATATGTAAAGAAGTTGATAAAGAAGACACCATGGTTTTAAAAATCCGAAAAATATCTGAGTAGACATTTTCTAAAACCCTATGTATGGAAGTCTAACAAGAGTATAAAAAGATGCTCAGAGTCATCAGTTGTTATAGAATGCCAACCAACAGCATGTGAGACAACTCTTTTCATCTATTAAGAGCTCCCCAATAGATAAGCTAGCTAACAAAGTGTTGGCAGCTTGGTCTTAATGTGAGACCCAAAAGAAGTGGAGTGGGGACTTCTGCTGACTCTGTTGCCTGTCTGTGGATAGTCCCTCTGACAGGTCTGCCTTGTCTGACCCTAGTACATCAGGGAGAGGATGTTCCTTGTTCTGCAGTGACTTGACATGCCAGGGCATGACTATTCCTATCCCAAGGGAAGGTAGAGATGAGAAGAGGGGCTTTGTGAGGAGAGACTGGGAGGGAAAGGGACCTCCATTCAGGATGTAAAGTGAATACATATATGAATTAATGAGGGAAAAAGAAAAGGCATGCTGAAACTTAAGTGGGAGAGGTTGGGGTGGCCAGTATGGAGAGGGGGGAGGCAACAGGGGTTTGTTTTTGTTGTTTTTGTTTGTTTCTTTGTTTTTTGGAGGGGAAACTGGGAAAGGAGAAATTTACATGTAAATAAAGAAAATATCTAATTAAAAAAACCGTATTTAACAAACAGGAGAAGGAATGTTCATCAATCATGATGTAGAATGTAAGACAACTGTCTTAGTCAGGGTTTCTATTCCTGCACAAACATCATGCCCAAGAAGCAAGTTGGGGAGGGAAGAGTTTATTCAGCTTACTTCCACATTGCTGTTGATCACCAGAGGAAGTCAGGACTGGAACTTAAGCAGGTCAGGAAGCAGGAACTGATGCAGAGGCCATGGAGGGATGTTCCTTACTGGCTTGCTTCTCCTGGCTTGCTCAGCTTGCTCTCTTATAGAACCCAAGACTTCCAGCCTAGGGATGGCACCACCCACAAGGGGCCCTACTCCCTTGATCACTGATTGAGAAAATGCCCCACAGCTGGGTCTCATGGAGGCACTTCCCCAACTGAAGCTCCCTTCTCTGTGATAACTCCAGCCTGTGTCAAGTTGACACAGAAAACCAGCCAGTACACCAACTAAGAGGAAAATTGAGCCTCCTAAAAATAGAAAAGAAAATAGCATTTTCATAAAATATAGGCAAAAAGTTAATGTCTGATAAGGAAAAAAAACTATTCTTGTGAGTTGAACTTTATATGATGCATACAAGCAACAGAATGGTGACTTTTTCTATAATTACTGAAAACCTAGGCACATAGTTAAGCTTGATGTACTGTAAGTCCAAGGACATTGCCGTTAACACTTCAGTAGGCTCTATTTGATGAAAACAGTGTAACATTTAATGCAGTGAATTAATACCACAGCTTAAGAGACAAACTTTTACCAGATTGGGTTTTTCAATGGCCTCTGGTATGAATATAAAATACTTATGCATTTATTATTATGGAATTTTTGTCCTGAAGGGGAAATCGGACTTTCATTTAGAGCTACTATACCTTAATCTAACTTAAATTATGTCCAAAGGGCCACACATTTTTACTATCTAAAAGTTTGTCTTTTTTCATATGTCCTAAAATGGCAATTTTAACTGTGGAAATGAACGCAAAGAATAGAGATTTTTTTTCTGTATTTTGTATCACTATCAGAGTTATAGTTTCCATGTGAAGTCTCCTCGTGAGATGATCCATGATAAAAATTTCTGAAATCATTGTGATAGAAAAATTGATCTTCAGAAATATAAATTTAGTTTTGTCAAATATGAGATATATAGCTCAAGACTTATATATTTACAAAACAGCAGTATTGTAAGGTGTTAAAAATAGGCCCTTCATATGCTTTTTAAGCAACTACATGAACTGTTACTAAATCTACCATATATTTTTTGTTTAAATTTTATGAATTTAATCAGTTTTTATTTTAAATTTTTTACTCAAATATTCAGGCATAAGCACTATTAATTTCTACCCCTCTTTCTGTCCTTAAGAGTCTCCTGTATTCCACATTCCTCAAATTCATAGCCTCCTCTTATTTAACTATAGCTAGTACTATCAAGTCCATTTAATGTTGCCTTATGGATATCTGTTTAGGGTTGGCTACTTGAGGTTAGATAACCTATCAGAGGAGTTGCCCCAGAGTCCCATTCTCCCTATCTTCACAGGAGTTGATGGCTTGCAGAAGTTCATCTCCATGTAGCATCTTGTGAGATTTCTCCCATCCACGTCGGCATATTGCTGCTGATGCCACTAGTTAAATGGATTAGTTTTATATTTAATCATTTTAATTGAGATATAGTTAATTATTGAAATGTAATAAAAGGATTTTTAGAAAGAATTTTCCTCTTTTATGTTACACCTGATGATGTAACAGAAAAGCACTAGTTATCAAAACTGAATCAATGTGGCACTTGGGAATTTAGAGAAGAAATTCCACAGGTGGAATATCAGGGTTGTTTTAATTCACATTTCTTTGACCACTAAGAACTTTCAACATTTCTTTAATTCCTCAGTCATTTGAGATTCTTTTGTTGTGAATTCTCTGTTTAGTTCTATACCCCATTTTTTTCATTGGGTAGTTTGATTTTTTTGGTAGTTAGCTTCTTGAGTTCTTTATATTATTTGGATATTAACCTTTTATCAGATGTGGGGTTAGTGAAGATAGGATGTTGGTTTGTCTTATTAACTACATCCTTTGCCTTACAGAAGCTTCCCAGTTTCATAAGGTCCCATTTATCAATTCTTGATCTTATATCATGTGCCATTGGAGTTTGTTTTAGGAAATGTTGCCCTGTGCCAATGACTTCAAGGCTCTTTCCCACTTTCTTTTCTATTAGATTCAGTATATCTGGTTTTATGTTGAGGTCCTTGATCCACTTGGATTTGAGCTTTGTGCAAGGTGATAAATATGAGTCTATTTTCATTTTTCTACATACTAGCACCCAGTTAGACCAGCACCATTTATTGAAGATGCTTCCTTTTTTCCATTGTATATGTTTGGCTTCTTTGTCAAAGAGCAAGTGCCCACAGGTATTTGGTTTTATTTCTGGAGTTCTGCTTAGGAAATTTCCCCCTTATCCAATGAGTTTGAGGATATTTCCTACTTTTTCTTTCTATTAAATTCAGTGTATCTGGTTTTATATTGAGGTCCTTGATCCAATTGAACCAAGATGGTACAGATTGGCAAAGAAGTCAAGATATCACTATTTGAGGATGATATGATAGTATACATTCACAACCCAAAAAATTCTATCAGAATACTTCTACAGTTGATAAACAACTTCAGCAAAGTGTCTGGATACAAAATTAACTCAAATAAATCAGTAACCCTTCCTTTATACCAATGATAAATGGACTGAGAAAAAAAATTAGAGAAATGATACTCTTCACAATAGTCACAAGTAATACAAAATATCTTGGGGTAACTAACCTAACAAGTGAAAGATCTGTATGACAATAACTTCAAGTCTCTCAAGAAAGAAATCTAAGACGTCAGGAAATGGAGAGATTTCCCATGGTTATGGATTGGTAGAATCAACACAATAAAAATGGCCATCCCACCAAAAGCAATCTACAGATTTAGTACAATCCCCATCAAAATACCAACAGAAACCCTCAGAGATATCGAAGGAACAATTCTTAAATTCATTAAAAAACAAAACAAAACAAAACAAAAAAATCAGAGTAGCAAAAACAATTCTTAAAAATAAAATAACTTCTGGGGGAATTATTATCCCTGACCTAAAGCTATAGTACAGAGCTATAGTGATGATATAAAAAGCATGGTATTGGCACAGAGACAGACAGATTGATCAATAGAATAGAATTGAGGTTAATATTTCTAAAAGGACTAACATGTGCAGGATGAATGTGGTTTGAATATCCTTGGGCCAGGGAGTGGCACTGTTTGTAGGTGTGGCCTTGTTGGAGCAGGTGTAGCTTTGTTGGAAGAAGTGTGTCACTGTGGGTGTAGGCTTTAAGACTCTGTTCTAGCTGTCTAGAAGCCAGTGCCTAAAGGCTTACTGATGAAGATGTAAAACTCTCAGCTCCTCCTATACCATGTCTGAATGAATGCTGCCATGTTCTGGTCTTGGTGAAATGGACTGAACCTCTAAACCTACAAGCAACCTCCAATTAAATGTTGCTCTTATATGAGTTGCCTTTTGGTCATGGTGTCTGTTCACAGCAATAAAATTCTAAGACAATGGGGAATTATTTTGCACTGGGAATTCACTGGAAAACTTAGGTGATCTGAGTTTTAATAAGAATGTCATGTGTAGAAATAAGCATGGAAAAAAAAGACATTTGATTTCAACTGTCCAAATGCCAAAGGCCAAGGACCAAATGCTTAGCCTCAATATTGATAAGTAGAGTACAGTGAATAAATCATCCAAAATATGTTTCTGTTTTAAAAATTGAGATTATAATACAGGCTGAAATATGTTACCTAATTCTAAATATGTAATACATAAATTTTCATAACACCATGTTGGCTGTGATTGACTGTCATTCTGTTTAGAGCAATTTTGTTGTTGGTAAACAAGCATGGTTTATAGACATGTGTATTCCATACTCCATAAATTGTGGATTCCATTAGATAGCCTTAGATAATTTTGTTTTCAGTTTTACTTTCACTAAGAAATTTTTTTTGTTTTTTGTTTTTGTATTTTTTTTTGTTTTTGTTTTCAAGATAGGGTTTCTCTCTATAGCCCTGGCTGTTCAGGAACTCACTCTGTATACCAGGCTGGCCTTGAACTCAGAAATCCACCTGCCTCTGCCTCTCAAGTGCTGGGATTAAAGGCCTGTGCCACCACTGCCCAGCTCACTAAGAATGTTAAAGTAGTAAAGTCTTATTAAGCGGTAAAAATCCTCAAAGTGAGTAGATTGTTTTTGTTTGCTTATTTTGTCTGTTTTGGCTCTCATAACTGTGGTAGTCAACACACCTTCCAATATTTACTCACTATGATTGCATCATCATGATTCATTTCAAATCCCATAAAAAGACTTCAAAGTTTTGTTCTTCCTTTATCATGTCCTTCTTATGAAATGCAAGCCTTAATTGATTCCTAAATGTACAAGATTCAGCTAGCTATGGTCTGAAATCTTTACATAAGAAAAATTCCTATCTTTTCTTGGAAATTTTTATCAATGAGATAGGAAGGTAACTCACCCCAGCCATTTCTTGTTTTTTTGGTTTTTTGTTTTTAATTATTAGATGTTTTCTTT
>NW_022196899.1:41438210-41444545 GCF_008632895.1 Mastomys coucha | reverse complement strand
ACAAAAACTAAAACAATCCCTTGTTCCCTCCCCCCTCCCCCTGCTCACCACTCCACCCCCTCCTGCTTCCTGCCCCTGGCATTCCCCTACACTGGGGCATAGAACCTTCACAGGGCCAAGGTCCTCCCCTCCTATTGATGAATGACTTGGCCATCCTCTGCT
The DNA here is from genome assembly GCF_008632895.1 of Mastomys coucha. NCBI lineage: Eukaryota > Metazoa > Chordata > Mammalia > Rodentia > Muridae > Mastomys > Mastomys coucha. Next base: position 41,444,383 of record NW_022196899.1, on the reverse strand, counting down.
ATACACATGCTGCTGGAGCCATGAGTCCTACCATGTGTACTCTTTTGTTGGAGTTTTAGTCCCTGGGAGCTCTGAGGGTACTAGTTAGTTCATATTGTTGTTTGTCCTAAGGGGCTGCAAACCCTTCTGCTCCTTGGATCCTTTCTCTAGCTCCTTCATTGGGGACCCTGTACTCAGTTCAATGGATGGCTATGAGCCTCTACTTCTGTATTAGTTGGGTATTGTCAGAGCATCTCAGGAGACAGCTATCTCAGGATCCTGTCATCCAGCACTTGTTGGCAGAAACTGGAAACAACCCAGATGTCCCTCAACAGAGGAATGGATACAGAAAATGTGGTATATCTCCACAATGGAGTACTACTCAGCTATTAAATACAGTGAATTTATGAAATTCTTGGGGAAGTGGATGGACCTGGAGAATATCACCCTGAGTGAGGTACCCCAATCACAAAGGAACACAAATGGTATGCACTCTCTAATAAGTGGATATTAGCCTAGAAGATTGGAATACACAAAGTACAAACCACAAACCATAAGAAACTCAAGAACAAGGAAGACCAAAGTGAGGATACTCCATTCTTTCTTAAAAGGGGGAACAAAATACCCATGGAAGTAGTTGTAGAGGTTAACTATGAAGCAGAGACTAAAGGAAGTACAATTCAGAGACTGCTCCACCCGGCCATTTCTTAGAATGATTAAAATGCCCGTATGTCCTGCAAAGAATCAGGCAGAAAAGAAAAATTATAGAAATCACTTTCAAAATTACCAGATACGATGCTAATATAAATAAAGTTTTCTTAAATAAAATACATTTGATTAGATATCCAATTTCTCTGTAGCGTGTGCTGGATCAAATATTGAAACTGAGAGATAGGTCAACAAAAAAGGATCTTAGATGCCTAAGGTTGTATGGTGGCATAATCACCAGAGATTACTCAGCCACCACAGGTTCAAGCCTGCCAGCAAATACCTGGGTATTTGGGATTCAAATGCAGGGCAGATCCTTTCTTAGGATGAAAATTTAAGCATAAAATCACATCATGGATTAACATGATATTAGCAAGACCAGTTAGCCAGAAGCAGAACAATGGAAGACAAAAGGCAAGGGTAATATGTTGAAAGACTTTCTCAGAACTACAGAACTTGATGGATGAGGTCTTTGTTTTTGTCTTCCTAGGTGGTGTTGCCTACTTGGAGGTTTCCATGGCTAGTGTAGTACTTCCATCATGGTATCAGATGCCTAAGGTCAAGGCGCCTATGCCACTGCCAGGCACTCCTGGCAGTTAGAAGAGAGAAGCTCAGAAAAATACATTTCTAAATTACCATGCCAAATCTCTGCAATGTGATTGCCCTCCCTGTATCTTGGATGATTTTAAAAAGCAGAGAGAATGACCTTGAAGTGTTGCTGTTACGAACCTTACTTTTATAACACAGTAGAAGAAAAGGAGGAAAAGGGCAAGATATTGAAACATCTTTGCCTGCTTCCTTCTAAAAGACAAGTTCTTCTCAAACCATCTGCCATGTAATCAGCTTCTCTGGTCATCACAGAAAACCTCAGTCAAATCAAGTACAGATGGTCGTTTATTACAAAACAACACAGGAGGCTTAGAATAGATGATACATTTGGTCATTTTTGCGCATAAAGTCTCTGATTAAGTATGAAAAATGTGAGCATTTGTTTATCTTGGAAAAAGTGCTATCACTTGTCAGGCATGACCAATTAGTTGTTTCTAAACTGCTATCCATATAATTAAGAAAAACAACCATCTGTAAAGTCAGAACTTTGTTTCCATTTTTTTTTCTGATCCACATGTAAATATAATATCTGAAATCTGATTTACTTAAAAGAGAATTATGAGACACAATACAAGACAGATGACAGAAAGTGATATGGGCTTTATAATTTGCATTTTTATTTATCCCTCCACATACATGAGACCATTCAGCAAATGTCGATGAAATCAGAAAACAAAACAAAACAAAAAAATTAAAGGCATGCTTAAAAAGAAAAATTTCTTAAGTTTTATTATTTAAATATGCAAAATGACTGGTATAACAATGTTTAAATATTGTAAAAACAGGTGAGGGGTCACATGATCAAAGTATTTGGTTTATACATATGAAATTTTCCATGAATAAATAAAAGTTAACAATAAGTGTTAATTTTTAAATTGTGTGTTATCACAATTGGCAAGAATTTATCAAATAACATTTTTAGAATTTATTGATAACGTGGCCTCCTGATATAATCTTAATTGCCCTTGGATTTCTATTTCTCCTGCTAAAGTCTCTAGGTTGTTATATGACTATTCCAACCTATCATTGTCATCTAATGTTAATCAAAATTCTTTAGGAAAAAATAACGGAGCCTTAGATAAACACATGAAAAGTAGTCATAAAACTAATGCAAATTAAAATATAGAGACACAATTAAATGTAAATAAATACAAACAATAGCCACAACACTAATGTGGAGATATATATGTATATATAATTAGATGTAAATAAATATAGACAATAGTCACAACTAGATGTGGAGATATATATGCATATATGTATGTATGTATGTATGTATGTATATATATAATACACACATTATGCATGCATGCAAGTATCTATCTGCCTACCTATTATCTACCTACCTACCTATCTACCTATCTCTGTATCTTTCATCTATCTGTCTACCTATCATCTATTAATCTATATATCTAGCATTTATGAATCTATCTACTTATCTATCTATATAACTATCACTTGTCTACCTATCATCTATCTACCTATCTACAATCTATGTATCTGTTTATCTACCTACATATCTATGATCTATTGATTTATATATCTACCTACTTATCAGTTTTTTTATTAGGGCCTGAATAGTAGGTTTTGAGAGAATTTATACCAATTGTAGTCTGAGCATTGGAATCGTATGAAACTTGTTTGTAGTCCCAATATTTGTTCAGATGCCTAAAAATCAGACTCTCTAGTTGAGAAATTTTAACTCTGAAACCTTCTGGTTTAAATCAATGAGATGTCTATATTTTATTCTGAGCTCAGGTCAGATAGAGAACTGTATTGTTTTAAGATATTAGTCATAGGAGTGTTCTTCTGGACTCTTCAGTGACTTTACAGTGTTCCCACATTGTGAAGAGCAAACTGCTTTGCTGGACTCACCAACTACAATGTAGGTGTCACTAGTTCATTCCTTCATTCATTATTAAACACAGAAGAAGCTTCAAAAGGCATTTGGCTAAGTTATATGCCTGCCAACTTAACTCATGTCTTTTTATAATCACACATATTTAATCTATGATTAAAAATGGGGTCTCAGGAGGGAGAATTGAGAAAGGGGATAACATTTGAAATGTAAATAAATAAAGTATCCAATAAAAAAATGATCAAGTCTTTAAAGTAATTTAATGGAAGTATGACTAGAATATATTCTTATCCCTTATAAAATTGTATATGCTTTGTCTTAATAAGAGATATGTAATGAAATATAACCATATATATTATATCGATCTTATAAGGAAGTATATATAATATTTAAAATATTATTTATAATATAAATATAACACATTATTTTATAAATTATGTTTAATTATATTAAATATCATATACTTTCTTATGTGTTGTGTAATATTTCATATTTATTTTATATATTTACACAATCTAATATATAATTATATAATGTAAAGCATAAAACACAAAATATATATTATATTACATAGTACTTATTCATATTTAATTTTTATCAGCAGGCTTACTTTAATATATCTATGGTTTTAGTATATGAAATACAAAATAAATCATAAGTACACCAATGCATTTATATAATTACATCATTTTAGGATCCATAGAACAGTCTTTCAGGGTTTCAACACAGATAATCCAACCTTGACATAAATTATGAGACCCAGCAACTTTCGGCTGGAATCTTGGTGTAACCCTCTGTGGGTCTTAATGCTGGAGGCTTTCCACGGAGATCTCTGGCCCGGCTTGGTGCAGGAGCCCTAGCAAAGGGAATCAAACCGGCATGGGCAGAGCCTTCTCCACCATATCTTCCAGGCAGCTCCGTTCCTCCGCGCTGCCCAGCATTGAGTCAGGATGCGCTGGACGGACAGGTCGACCAGTCAGTGAGGAATGTGGTGCAGCTTCAGCTCCTGAGTTTCAGGAGAGCTCTTCTTTCCAAATGTTACAGCTCTTAGAACAAAAGGCTCAGACCAATATTCCACACCTCTCCAGCTAGGGCCTTTGTGGGGGATTGGGGCTGAAACCTGAGCCAAGGTCCCAGGAGCTACCACCTAACTCCTGCTGTCCCTTGTGAACAAGATTGTTTTGCTCATTGGGTGCTATAGGGTTCCAGGCCTGTAGCTCGACTGGTCGCAGGCTGTCAGGACAGCCCGCTGCCCCACAACCCTCTGTAACCCAATAACATTTTTATTTAAAATGCCTAGAACTGCAGCGATATGTCGGTAGATCTGTAGCTAAATGTACTGCTTAGTCTAGATATGTCAATGGTCATTAACAGGTACACAACAGCCTCTTTCAGTCTTGGATTTGAACACATGTGTCTCTATGTGTTGTGGGGTATCTATCAGTGAGGAACACTCAGACTCTCCCTTAACTCAATAAAGTCTTCATTAACAAGCCAATAACTTCAATAAGTATTAGGGATGGGTAGTAATATTATTGGAGGTCAGTGAGCATGTCTCAGGGTAAAATTTTTAGCAAAAAAAAAAAAAAACATATTCTGGGTTGACATACTTCAGTTATGAAGAACAGTTTGCCAGCAGATGAACTACTGAAGCCAAAAAACACAGTTTGTACATTTAGTGATGTTTCCTAGAACTATTGACTTTGATGGATTAAGTCCTTTTCATCTTGGCAAGTCTGGTGTCTACATGCTGAGTTTCATCGCCTTAATACAACTTCCACTATGACATCAGTTGTGCTAAGATCGGGGTCCTGTTACATAGGAAGCCATTTTCAAGCAGGGCACCATGAAGTTTTTATCTTTGCACTTACATTTCTTACAAATGAATGCTTTCCAAATAATTGTTTTAGAATGTAATATCCTGATGCTATTGATGAATGGGGTGTTCTCCCAAGGAACCTTTCTTAAGTCTTGTGAAAAGAATTTTCTACTCTCTTTGAGGGCACAAATCACTTGCAAATATTATAGCTTTGTTTTTTTCTATTACTACAAATCTTTTACAGTGTCAACTCTCAATTCCTACATGCTTTGGTTTCTTATTTAAATGTGGCCTGTAAATGATTTAATACAATGGGACATAACAATGCCACAGATGGAATTCTAAAATTGCTTGAAAATTCTCCCACCATTACTATTTGTTCATGACTTTGAATTCAGCTTCATTCAAATTTTCAGCCCACTGGAAGCAAGTACCTGGGTTGTTTTCAGTGTAAAACAAATGGTCATGAGACAATCTACCGACTTCTGACAGTATACGAGTCTCTCTGAAGCTGTATGATGAAATCTTCACTGTCTGAATTGTGATGAGCCTCATGGAACCCCACACTCACAGAAATTATTCAATAAACTTCACTTATGTTATTTTGTTGCTCCTATATCCCACAGATCCACAATCTTTACCCTTCTTCTCACACAGTAATTCGACAGGCCTGTGAACCTCATGATGAGGTTTGTCACAGCCACAATCCAATTCAACATAAATTTTCTGTATCAGTTATTCTTCACCATATTGAGACATTTCTTTAAACAAACAAACAAACAACAAAAAATGAAAGTGAGAAAGAGTTTGTTTGGTTTTTTGGGAGCATGCAACAAATCATGACAAGAAATGCTTGGCTCAATCACACAGAGCTTGAAGTGTTAATCCATCTTCAGAGAAAGAATCAGGCAAGTGAAATGGCTACAAATCAGAGCCACATTCCTGTAGCAGTATCTGTCTGTTAGTTATCCACTGGAACAGCTTCCGCAAACTTCTGAAACAGTTCCTGTAGCTGACCACCAATTAATCAAACACAAACTATAACAGCAACATATAAGTAAGACTATAATTTATTAAAAAATAACTGCGTGCTTTTCCTCCTTTCTATGACTCTATCCTGAATTCTCAGAATAGTGAAGAATGTTGCATACCAGATTGTGTGTATTGCTTCCCAGCTTTAGATGTTTTTTTTTTTTTTTT